>NC_142946.1:40737296-40742296 GCF_046866305.1 Octopus bimaculoides
ACGTGACCAAAAACATTTCATTTATATATTTAATTATTTATTTGAGTTCCTTTTATGATTATTGTCAGCTCAGCACTTGTGAGACATTAACAGATAACGTGATGTATGCGTACACATAAAACGAATACAACATATTCATCTACGAAACAGGCAACCATACATCATAGAAGAGTTCGAAGATTTCCGTATGAACACAGTTAAATGCATGCATTAGCTCACATATTCCCATATCTCTGGAAAACTTCTAAATTCCATTATGTTCACCATAGCGCCTTATTAGTGATCGCGTTGTATCCTATAACTAAAACCTTGAATCTCAAATACAACCGTACATCCCTCTGTGTAAAAGAGCACGTCTATTTCTCAACTTTTTCTCCTTTTAGATTTGGTTTTAATTTCAGCATCAGATATCAGCACAGTTGATAATGTACATCATATTATCCTTAAATTCCTAATACCGCAATATAACACTTGTGTCTAACTTGTACCAAATTTCGTTTTCTTTTATACAAAAATGTTTAATGTAGGTCGTTGGCCATAAGCACGAAATTAATTACACTACCATGATAGCAAGTTATCTCATTTACTTGAGATAATTCTGCCAAACTGGGAAATAGTTCGCACAGAATCGATTAAATAAAGCGTGCACCACGATTTCCCCTCAATTTCAATAATTGAAATTCAAAAATACTCGCTGAAATACTATAAAAGGCGAGGGCAAAGCGTCAAGCGTAAAATGTAAGATTGATGCCTAAATTACTTCTTAACTGTGTACACCTGTCCCTCGTGATAATGAAACAATTTGTCACGTCTCATGTTAACTTCTTAATTCAATACGGTCTTCATCTTAATGGAGTTGAAGTTATAATAGCAGAATAGATTTCGGATTTAATCTTAAGAAACACCACGATACGTAGTCACATACATAGTCACATACCACGCACGCACACACACACACACACACACACACACAAACACACGTACACAACACACACTCACAATCACACACACATACATACATGCATATATAACTATATAGATGCTCATATATATATGCGCATATATTTGTATGTCTGTGTATGTATGTATTTAGATAGATAGATTTAAATACACATGCAATACGTAGATGCTTCGCTACGTACGTTTATATGGAAACTTATACAGATGCGTAGATATTTGTGCTTGTGATGCGTACGTGTGGATGTGTAAATTGCATGTATCTATATTACTTCTGCTTTGTATTCACAAACTTCAAAACAAGCAACTAAAAACCGGATATTTTATTAATATTCATCATCACATAGGCACTATTTATTTCTAGAAATATCAGCTAAATCTCGCTTAAGCAACAGACTAACTCTCTGTAAAGAAGAGAGATGGAGATTGAAGTAAATTTGAAAACGCTAGTATTAGCGAAATGGGGGGAAAAAAACGCATTAATTTGGGAGAGTGGTAATGTTAATTAACAAAATATTCTAAGATATATGTTCATGACGTCAAACTATCCTTTTCTCTTCAATATTTCTTCCTGCTTTTACATTAGTTTTTTCACCAACACTGGAATACAGATTATTAAAGAATCAAATACACACACAAAGTTAGAGAGAAGGTTAACGAAAGGAATGACACTGGTGTGTGTACCTTTTTATTACTGTCTCTAGCATTTTTTTTTCTTAAACAATCGTTGAAATTCTGGTTTTGAACTGACTACACATAGAAAAGAAAAAGAATTCTTCAAAATATATTTTTTTAAACTTATAACATCAGAAGTAATGATTCAGCGATTCATGTAGTTACAAAGTGTTAAATATGCTGAGAATAAAATAGACGGGGTTCAAAGGGGCAGAAAAAACGAGGGAAGCAGGAATGGGCTGACTAGATCAGCAAGGAATAGCAAATATATCTTCCTCAAGTCCCTCATATTCTCTGTGTGTTCCTCACACACACATGCACATATATATATATATATACGTGTATATGCATGTATATGCATATAGCTATAGTTTTATACATCTACATACACACTTACACAAAATTGTGTGTGTGCTTGCGTGTGTGCTTGTGTGTGTGTGTGTGTGTGTGTGTGAGTGTGGGTGTATGTGTGTGTGTGTGTGTGTGTGTGTGTGTCAGTGCATGTTTCGGTTTTTGAGTCTCCGTGCATGTAAATATCAATGTGCATACACGGGCTTTGCTCGACAGAAGAGAAAATTGAGTTTTTCCGTAAATCGTGAAACTTTGGAAAAATTTAGTTTCATTTATTTGTTTTAATGGGATTTAATTTTCGTATATGACTTGCTGTTCTTTTAGTTTTTCATACAGGCATTTTATATCTTATATCTTATATCTTGAGTATTTGAATATATATGAATACTGAGTATATGAATTATCGCCATGTCTTTACATTTTGTACACTGTCTAATTGACGTTGCATCTTAGAAAGCAACCCTAAAACGGAATATTCCATAGTTTACCTCTCTCTTATGTTTACTAAGATAATTATTCTTGTATATTTATCAATAATTGCCATGGGATATGATTTAGGAGGTTCGGTTTGATATACGTTTAAATTTCAGAAGGAATTTTGTTGAAACTAGATCAGTTACAGTATGTTTATTCTTCACATATTCTACTCTATATAAATAAAAAAAGAAGTCTCCCAGTATGGACGGAAAGCATAAATGTTTATTTGAGTCCGTGCTAGTCTGACCAGAAACGTAACATTTACCAGATATACATAATGGACATTTCCTTCGTTCATCACCGATATGAAAGTTTTATTTTGCTTCCCACAAACATTGTGTAAGGCGCAAAGTAAGATAGATTATTGAAATTAAAGAGTTATTTTATTTCACCTGCAGAATATTCACAATTAAGATATTAATCTTAAGCAAAACAACCATTCTGTAGATATAAACAAAGTTTATTTCTCATATAACTATATACATACGTACACAAACCCATATAAATATATATAGTATATATGTATATGTATATATATATATATATATATATATATATATATATATATATATATATATATATATATATATATATATATATATATATATATATATATATATATATATATATATATATATATATATATATATATGTATATGTATGTATGTATGTATTAAAATGTTCAGTGCAAATTCATTCTTTAATCGGAGTAATTTCCATAAAGATTTATAACGATGTTACTTCATACTTTACTTTGAGTGTACTGGTGTAGATATGAAAAGTTATATGGGTGTATTAAGTATATGCTTTAACTTATAAAACAGGGTTCAGCAATTCATTTAGGTTTTGCGTAAATGGAGGAGATTAGATGTTAATATGGACAATAATCTTTATTCATAAAAATTATCATCTATATTAACATCTATATATATGTACAAATGTAAATCTGGCTATTGCCTGTTTGAAACAATACTTTGCATACTCAAAATTATCCGAATATAAGGGAGGTTAACAATCGTATAGATGTTTACAGCCTATTCTGATTTTCACTCCAGACTGGGCGGAATGATGGTTTGCCGGCTAAAAAATAAATCAGAATTTTAAAAATTAAGAACAGTTGTGTATCGGTGAGAAATAATTGCTTTCAAGAATATATAAGTTAATTAGCGATTGTAAACATCAACAATTTAAACGCACATACTCATACATTGTAATTCACAATAGCTACGAAGCTGCTTACAGAGAGTTATGTATAAATATTTTGTTTAAAAGGAAGAGTCGGAGTAACAAATGAAAATAGATAAAGAACTATGAGAAGATGATAGTATAGAACACTTCGTTAAAAATATGAAAGAATTTGACGATTGAATTGGAGGTGACTAGTGGAGTGAAGGTAATTTATACCTAAGTATGCAAGGTTACAATTTATTTATGAAGCTAGAACCACGAAACGTAGATGTAAACATTTTATGATTTACTGCTTAAAAATTGTACGAAAACAAAGAGCAAATATTAATGAAAGTATTTTGGAATGAAGGATATTTCGGACAGAGAATAAAAAAATATAACGATATACTCTCATAAATCTTGGAATATTTAAATGAGTGCTCTCTGACAGAAATATAGGCTTGTGTTAACAGGGTGAGGAGTTGAATAAGAGATAGTTGAACAATTTTAGTAAATGCAGAAAAAGGAAAGATAGCTAGCATGGTAAGAAAAAACAAATTCGGTAGAAAAACGAATTAGAGTTAAAATTCGCTTCAGAAATATATAGAAAATAGAAATGTGCTTAAAGTATTAATAAAATTTCTCACTCGTGTTAGGAATTGCTCGTACTTATCTTTTTATCTTTCTAATAGAAGTTCACAAATTTTTGCGTGTCATACAAATCCAAAACGAAATCAAATATAAGTTGCACACACACACACACACACACACACACACACACACACACACACACACATACACACACACACTCACACACATACACACACACACATACACGCACAGACACGCACAGACACGCGCGCGCAGATATATATATATTTGTGTGTGTGTGTGTGTGTGTGTGCATGTGTGTGTATGCGTATGAGTGTGTATGAATGTGTAGGTTATTTGTGTATAATATATATACACATGTATACATATCAATATGTATATGCACATCAATATATATATATATACAGAAACGCACATATATATGTACGCTTATATATATGTATATATAAATATATACATATATATATATATATACATATATATATATATATATATATATATATATATATATATATATATATATATATATATATATATATATATATATATATATATATATATATGTATCCATATCACTATATATATAGATATGTTTATAAATACACACACACACATACATACAATACATATACTAGACACATTTTTTGTACGTTTGGATTTTCTTGTGCATTCCTAGATTACTTTCAGCCAGCTTTTTAAGTAATGAATTTACATTTCGCTTCAGCCTTATCTTGGCAGCATTATTTATTTCCTTTTATTGT
>NC_142946.1:40747296-40749796 GCF_046866305.1 Octopus bimaculoides
TCCATTGCGTAATATGAATTTAAGTTCCTTATTTGGCGCCTTTGTAAACCATCGTATACTTTAAAAGTTATGTATATATACTTCCGACAAGCTGATCTGATTTCGTTTGGAAATGACACAAGTATATCTATCGCTCTCTCGCTCTCTCTCTCTCTCTCTCTCTCTCTCTCTCTCTCTCTCTCTCTCTCTATCTATCTATCTATCTCTCTCTCTCTCTTGATATCTCTCTCCCTCCCTTCCTCCCTCTCTCTCTCCCTCCCTTCCTCTCTCTCTCCCTCCCTCCCCTCTCTCTCCCTCCCTCCCCTCTCTCTCTCCCTCCCTCCCCCTCTCCCTCCCTCCCCCCTCTCTCTCCCTCCCTCCCCCCTCTCTATCTCTCCTATATATATATATATATATATATATATATATATATATATAACGAAAAGCATTTTTACATTACGGAAATTTCATTTAATCACCTTCAATGTACCCACCTTCTTTGGGAGATTAATAAACATCACTTAACGGGTTTTCCACTACTGGCAACACATCTGGAACGCTTCCTCCGGAATGGTACGGATCTCCACGTAACTTTTCTCATACTTACCTCTTGCGACTTAAATCGTTTTTTTTTTCTTCGCGCTTATCAGTTTGGGGAAGAGTCAGAAGTCACACGGTGCCAAGTTAAGAGACCAGGGAACCTATCGAACGATTGATGTGTTGCTCTTGATCGGAGAAGCCAGCATTATGAGGTGCATTTTTAGCCGGCACAAGTACAAAACCGGGAACAATGAGGGCTAAATTTTGTGAGGTATGGTACTAAAATTAAATGGACGAATTGATTTGGATACATTGCATAAGTGAGTGTAACTATATGAAAATAACACAGGAATAAAAGTCTCACAGGCAGTATAATGAAATACATCTGAAATAAATGCAAGATACATAATGAGTTCTTTACTGAACTAAAGCAACGGGAAAGCTCTAGAAGTATAGAACGTGTGTACTCTTAACAAGATAATAAACGTGATAACTAACAAAAATATTATTGAAAAAACATAAACTTCGAAAGAGTAGTAAAAATATTATTAATAGTTACAGACAGCCATTAAATAATTAAAATGTCCAAAATATATTTAATAATTATATTAAACGATGTTAATAACAGGAAAATAATTTAGCACATTCCTCACATATTCTAATTTGAAATTCAATTTGTTAAATTTCAGGAAGAAAGTCAATACGATCTGCTGCTGGTGCTGCTGGTGCTGCTGGTGCTGCTGGTGTTGGTGCTGCTGGTGCTACTGCTGCAGCTTCTGGTGTTCTTGATGATGTATATCAGTGTGTTAAATAATGTGATAAAATTTAGAAATAGGAAGTTGTGAAACGTGACATACATGAAATATTTATTACTTTTGCCTCCTCACAAAACGAGAGATGAAATGTAGTTACCACATTGTTAAAATTAAGCATCATGTATATATATATATATGTGTGTGTATCAGTCTATGTGTGTGTGTGTGTCTATACATATGTATACATCAATATATATCTATATTTACACATGTATATAAAAATATAAACATGAATACGTACACACACACACACACACGTATGCATGAATGTATGTATGAACGGATGGGTCGATGGACGGATGGTTGTGTATATGCAAGTTTGTATATACATAGGTATCTACGTAACTTTGCATGTATAAAAAGTGGATGTAAAGGAACGAATGAGAGATGAGTGTGTTATGCACGTTGAACTATAATGCAAAACCGGTCTTACGGCATTACGATCTACAGAGAGATTGTTCTCAAAGCCCCGAGTTCCCGGGCTCGATCCACCAGCATGGCTTCCTGTAGAAACAAAATTGAGACATTGGTTTGAAATGTATATTTTAGGTAAAAATAAGAAACGAAAACACTGCAAAATGTTGGCAGTTACAATGTAATTCTTCTTTAAAAGTTACAGAGGGTAACTCAGACTATTATCTCATTCTTTCTTAGAATTACATTTATATGCGTCTGTGGGACACTGAATCAAGAATCATCTATATGGAGGAATCAATTTGTGAAATAGCTGAATCGCAATGCTGACGTATAGCCAACGTATTCTTATATTCTTTTATATGTTTGTTATTTCACTGCGGTCATGCTAGAACACCGCGTTTTAGTCGAAGAATTCGACCCTAGGACTTATTCTTTGTAAGCCTAGTACTTATTCTATCGGGCTTCTTTCCGTTTCCGTCTAGCAAATCCATTCACAAGACTTTGGTCGGCCCGAGCCTATATTAGAAGACACTTGCCCAAAGTGCATCGCAGTGGGACGGAATGCCAGGATCATGTGGTTGAAAAGCAAGCTTCTTACCACACAGCCATGCCTGCGCGCGCACGTGTGTATGTATACATGTCTATATGAATATATGTATGTACATATATATATAGTTGGAATTTTAAAAAAACAAAAAACAAAAGACGAAGGCGGTTTTGTAAGCAGCAATATATATGTGTTTATGTAA
>NC_142946.1:40759796-40779796 GCF_046866305.1 Octopus bimaculoides
AAACGAAATGTACGGATATTTATATATACAGAATTAATATATTTCAGTTTTCAAAAACGTTCACTTTAAAATCTTGTCTTTTAAGGATGTAAACATAAGAGTGGAATGTGTGCGTATGCATGTGTGTGTGTATGTGTTTGAAAGAGTGTAAGGCTACCTGAAGTTGCATGTGTAAGATTTTCTACTTTGATAAAAGTAGATTTGTGTAGCTCTTTTATTGGGAATGTATTATTCTTTTGTTCTTTATGATCTCGAAATATTACATCTAAGAATAAATACGCTCAATGCTTTTAATTATTGCACATGTTAATATTTCTAAAAGAAAATGTTCCAACCCGCCAATCTCACTCACGTTTTTCTCCATAATACATTCATCTATACATTAGGTCAATTATAAATGTACAGGAATGTTTAATTAAAGTAAGCTAAAATATGTATAAATGAAAGTAAATAATTCAGAGAGCATGTATTTGCTCGGCAACAAAATATATTCCTAGTAAGATAGCCGTCGCCACGTGAATTAAAATCAGAAATATAGTTTTGAGATAAATACATAGATAAGTACGCGGGAAGATAATTGAATTTATTCCAAACACATACGTATATATATATATATTTATATATATATATATATATATATATATATATATATATATATATATATATATATATATATATATATATAGAGAGAGAGAGAGAGAGAGAGAGAGAGAGAGAGAGAGAGAGAGAGAGATAGATAGATAGATAGATAGATAGATAGATAGATAGATAGATAGATAGATAGGCGTGTGTATGTATGTATCTGCAGGCGCGTGGGCGTGTATGTGTGCTTCTGCTTGTGTGTGTGTACATACATATGTATGTATCTGCATATACCCACGCGCACACACACACACATATATATATATATATACTCTTACATATGTGCGCGTGTGCGTGTGTAATTAGACTACTTACCAATTCTTTCTGCATTGTGCATACGATATTACTATTGTATAATTGTATAAAATATTAAGTGCAGCTGATGTAGACATGCAAATGGAAAGAAAATTTGAACATGGAACAGGAGAAAAGAGACCGAAAATGTGTGCTCAGTTCTTTAAGCGTTCATCAGGTGAGTGTTAGTATGATCGTCGTCGGTAGGTGGAGCCTCCGCTATATTTGTAGCACTTATGTGGGTGAGGCACATTGCGAACATGTGCAAAACAATATCTAACTGAAAATTAGGCAGGAGATTTCAATTGCAATCATAATTCCGATTGTTACCACAGACAAAGTGAAAATATGATACGGAAAGCGGCTCTAAACGTCATGCTTCAGTTTAGAAAACTAGAAAATATAAGTTCTGCTGCATATTATCCATTTTATATTTCAATTCACTGTTGGAAGGCGCTGTTACAGGATGAACCTGTCACGGTGAACCGATCAATTGCTTTGCTTTCGTTTATATACAGAAGCGTAGACACAGCAAATCCATTAACATCACTATTACAATACTGGTCATATAATCAGTTCATTATAGAGATAATGTGTTTAGAATTATGACAGTACATTTTCACCCTTCAGTTCCACATTTTTTTAAGAAGGAAAGCAATCTGAGTGATTGATATTTGGTTCCTGACTTGAACGCCAAAACATAACATGAGATTTGCGAATACAACACGAATCTACGAAGATATGCAGTTAAGAAGATATAACAATTACAAATGTTTTGTAAAACAAACTTCAAGCTCAGAATACACATGGCTTGTACGTCAGGTATTTAGTTATTATGCATTCACGCCACTGACAACTGCTTGATCGGTTTTCGTGCGGGAAGTATGATGGCAACATAGTTTTCGAAAATTCGCAAACCGCTCGCGAATGTTTTCAGAATAACATGGTATATTTCCGTATCAATAGAACTGGATGTATTTACATTTGCTTCGTTTTCATTTCGAATGAGTTATGAACTTCAAGCTAAATTCATTAAGTTTATCGTTGATTGTTCATTATTGAATTCATGCTATGTGTGCTAAAACAATTTATAAATTGTTTAATCGGTTTGGGTATAAAACAACACTAGACATCTCAATTGCACCTGATGTGTGCTTGATTAGAATAACTATTACTGCTTCTTATATCGTCCGTGAAAAAATGTGAAAACTAAACCAGTGTTGAAAAAAATAGCTATGAAAGAAATGACAATAAAAGCAAGTTATACATGTGAGAAAAATCAAGTGTATTTCCATTTGTGTATCTTGAAAAATGTAAGAGGTGTTGCTCCTTGGACAAATTATATCATATTTATCTTAGATGTTCTACTGTCCCTTGTTAGTGCTAATATTTTATATGTATATATTTACAAAATAAAAATAAGTATTTATAAAAACAAAAAAAAAACATCAAGCACATGGGTACATCGTTTGTAGAATAATTATCATCAAAATTTCGGCATAAGCTATATTCGTTTGTCTATTACGTATGCACAACGGAGAAAAACACATGCACACATTCGCTCATGTATGCATATTCTATGTGAGTGCATTGTACATAAATTTAGATATAAGTGCTTGTGTGTATATGTGTGTACAATCAATTATAGAGAGAATGAATCATATGCACGCCGGCATTTGTTTTTATTTACATGGTCACACAAAGTTATATATGGTATATCTTTATAGTTTATATATATATATATAAACTAACCAGGACCTGAGAGTGCTCGTTTGTTTTTTTTCCGTCTGTAGTCTTTAGTGGCAAATATATGGATGTGTTTAAAAAGCGGGTCAGGTTATTTTTTTAATGTACGTTAGAGAAATGTGGATGAAATGTGACACTAAATGTCTGTAGATCTGTCCATCAAGAAATTAATTTGCGGACAGTTCGATACAAAACTATTGGGAAAACAAGTGGAATACAGTAGCCAACAAACCAGCAGAAATAGACCTGCGATCAATTTGGAAGCGCAATACCTATATATTCTGGGGGAAATATATGGAACTCTCGAAGTGAGGTTCAGCTCAGAGAAAGAAGTCAAAAAGCACTGAAGCAGATCAGCAAGAAAATGAGCAACTGGAAGGCCCTGGGACCAGATGGATTTCAAGGCTACTGGATCAAATGATTTGGTGAATGTCATGCACGAATAGCTGCGCAACTCATTATTATTATTATTATTATTATTATTATTATTATTATTATTATTATTATTATTATTATTATTATCATTATTATCATTATTATTATTATTATTATTATTATTATTATTATTATTATTATTATTATTGTTATTATTATTATTATTATTATCATGTTAACGACATAGGCAGCAACAGCTGTAACAGCAATAGGAGCAAGAATAATGGCACTGGTAAGAGAAGCAAATGCAGCAACAGCTGCAGCGGCGGCGGCAGCAGCAGCAGCAGCAGCAGCAGCAGCAGCGGCAGCAGTAGTAGTAGTAGTAGTAGTAGTAGTAGTAGTAGTAGTAGTAGTAGTAGTAGTGGTAGTAGTCTTGATATTTTTTTCTCTTTCGTTTGATCTCTGATGAAACGTAGGTGAAATAGTTGACAAAACGTAATATTATCTTCAACAACTGCAACGAAGCATTGGTGTGAATTTTTATTTTATTTACACCAATGTCTATCTGAATAAAGCTAATTAGTTTACAAGGGAGTCAATTACATTGTAATATATATAACAACCTCTAGTTTTGGGATGTAAGAACTTAGCGATGTATGGATTTCCATGAACATAAATATCATAACCGCAAAGAATATAAGGTTATGGTCGGCACACTTCAGGCAGACTCACGTAAATATTTATATAAATATTTTATACTCATACATGTGTGTGTATTTATATATAAACATGTATGTGTGTGTATTTAAATATATATATATATATATATATATATATATATATATATATATATGTGTATATATATATATATATATATATATATATATATATATATATATATATATATATATATATATATATATATATATATATATATATATATATATATATATATATATATGTATGTATATACACGTACATATACAAGGACACACACACATGCAAACGCACAAACATATGCATGTATATATATGTATGGATATATGCATGTAGGTGAGTATGAAGTATTTATATATCTATTTATAAGTGTCTGCCTCATGTGAGCTGGCCATAACCTTATATTATCTGTAGCTATTATACGCGCGCGCACACGCACACACACACACACACACACACACACACATATATATATATATATATGCTTATAAGTGTAGATATATACTTCTATATGCATATAGATATATAAAAATAATTATACATATTTGAGTATAGCATTATAAAACTGGCCGGAAGCAATTTAAAAACAAAAACGAAAAATTCACCGTCACCAAAGTGTGCAATGCTCGCCAGCATTGCTAGAAATAGGAGTCAGTACAACTAGAACGTGTCAGCTAGTGTGCATATTCACACAAACGCGCAAACGTACGCTTACATAGCGTTAAACTCACGTGTGACTCTTTGAAACTAAGCTGCTAGCCTGCATGTCGCATCTAATATTTGAAGAAGCCGATAGTGATAGAAAATGCATAGGGTGACTGAAATAGGTTAAAAGTAAATCTGTAGAGATATATCTGTAATATTTTTCTAAAACATATTTAATCAAAATAGGTCTTACATCAGATGTGTGTACATCAATTTGACCAGGACCAGTGAAACAAGCAGCTAATCCGTTTATGTATATATATATATATATACATATACAAATTTGCATAAATGCATGCTTTCCTACACATGCCCTTATAAATATTAATCTACTTATTTACATAGACTTACGTGTTATGTGTGAGAGTATGTTAACCACTTTAGGTGTTTGTTTTTGACTGTACGTACATGGTCGTGTGTATGTATAAATAGTTCAATGACATATCTTTCTATGTCGTAGCAAAGACTTACGCAGGGGACTATGTATCAGTGATTGTAGTGAAATGTGTATTTAGATATGTCATGTATAATGTGAAACTTCATTTGACGTGCATTCTAATCACGCTTCAAATTTGTTTATAACCAGCAAAGTTATTGCCGTTGTACCAAATTGGGATTAATAATTTTCATTCTAACTGCCTTCTGGCTTAAATAAATCGTCCGACATACATTGGAACATGGGACAAGAACAGTAATGCCATCAGTATAAATATCTAAATAAGATAATCTTTACTGTAATACTCCTAGTTTTACTTTAAGACATTAAGTTGAATTCAGTGATATGCTGCGGAGATAATGATTTTACGAAACATTTCAAAAATGGTCATCAAAATTTTCACAACTATGGATTCCGTATTGGTCGCTTAAAGTTTTGTTTATCACACTCTTAAATAAATAACTTGCTTCACACAGGGCAAAAGAAGTGTTACATCTACTATTGAAAAGTTTTTTCGTGATACTCGTGAATGCATGATTAAGAAAACAATACGTAAATTGCAAGCGAAAACTGAATAAAAATTTATGCTCCTTTATTACAAGAATATTCCTTTATTCCAAGAATATTCCTTTATTCTAAGAATATTGCTTTATTCCAAGAAACGTACAAGAGAAGCACGATGCATTTACCGTGAGACATTATTATTTATGCCGTATTATTATTGTCACTAAGAATATTTAGTAAACTTATTTTAAATGGAGTTCAGCACTTAATCCAAAATAACTTACGGGTGACACTTTGACAAAACATTACATCAGTTACAAACTTATTCTAAACAGCCAGAAAGAACAAGTTCTACGCATTGAAACAACTTGACATAATAAATTCTTACCTTTTCATAACTAGACATTTACTGATAAATAACGTTGAAAATGGTTAAACATGATCCTCACATTACAAATAAATACATTAAACAACAGAAAGCGTTTTCTATTCATTTCATATCTTTAAGTAACATAATGTTCATATGCTGAATGTTCACAGGGAATCAAAGGATTTCGGTAAGGTTTCAAATTAAATCTGCTTATACGTTCATATATGGTATAATTTCTTTCATTAAATATGCCCTATACAAAGATGATAGCTTACAAATTTAAATTCATCCTCTACAAACAAAATACATTTAGTTCGGGAAAGAGATAATTAAATTATCTAATGAATTAAAACTGACAATTACTACCTGTAGCAAGCTGAAAAAAAATTTGTTGATTTCTGAGGCGGAAAATCTAAGTTAGATAACTACTAATTTAAACCTTACCTGCAACTAAGTAATTCAATACAATTCTTGCCAATTATATAAACAAGCTACTTAGATAATTAAGCAAAAGTACGTCTGCACTCACATGCGTTGAAAGTGCATATCGTATTCTTTCAACACACTACAATGCTCTGCTATAAGTATTTATCAATTTTAAGAAAATAGAAATACATATTTTGAATTCTTCGCGCAAGATATACGGACGAAACTCCGAATCTAGTATTAGAAATAGATCTGTTCATTCAATTAATATGAATGTGAATATTACAAAAAAATGTATAAAAAGGAAAATACGTTTCCATTTAATTCCCTAGATACTGTTAAAGAAAACATATTCCCGTCAAAACAAGGATTACATTGCTAAATATAGTTTCGAATCTCTTAACAATAAGATACTAATGAATAACATACAATTTTCTCACACTGGTATTCGTAAAAGCTTAAGTTGCAATTGTTACTGATTGTCACAAATAATTCCGTTTTTGTCAGCAGTAAATACAGTGGAATATCCGTTGTGTATAATGATATAGTATTGTGAACTACTAGCATTCAGGCCATTGAGAAATATATAACAATCCACGAAAAGATCATACCTCATGCCTAACAGTAATGCTTAACAAGTCAGGTGTGTCTGATAGTCAACTGACACCACTTGGAGAAAATGTGGTGTTTCTCAGATAAAATCCAACAGCAAAACTTTCTGTTCGATTTGAGAATGCAGGTACGAGTGAAAAGTAAAGGCATACATCATTGTTGACATTACCATTGCTGCAGGTCTCCATAGAAAACATAAAGAGAAATAACTGCTGCATTTTATAGAGATAGGTTTACAGGACAATTGACTACGTATGCGAAGGTTTGCTAAGCTGATAATGAAGGGATACTATCTAAGTATTTGACGGTTGTTTTTATTGACAAGGAAATGGTCAAGAACAAAATTGGTATCAACATGTTTTGGGTTCATTTTATAGAGAATGTGGACAGATACTGTGAGTTGTTCTCTCCTCTCATCTTTTGCACTTATCTTTCATTTCGTGCACTCACTTCACACGGATTGCTTCCCAGCTACATTGTAGATCCTGTGGTGGAATTAAATTTATAAATCATTCTATTTATTCACGCGTATAGATAACAGATACGTAGAGAGCATCCAAGTACTGGAGAAAAAGGTGCTTTTGAAGTATTAAGTACTATATCTCGTCCATTCAGTAAAGCAGCGGGAATGGTTCCCTCATAGATATCTGTTAATATACTGGAATGCTTGTTACGATAAGTGAAAAGGAAACAATTGTTTGCACTTTCAACCTCAATTTTCTCAACGTAAAAAGCTTACGCATCATTATGTATATATGTATATATATCTATATATATCCATATATACTTATATGTGTGTGTGTGTATGTATATATGTATGCATACATATATATATGCACATGCTTGTATATATATGTAAAATATATATGCAAGTATATATATCTATGTGTGTGTGTGTGTGTGTGTGTCTGTGTTTGTGTGTGTGTGTGTGTGTGTGTGTGTGTGTGTGTGTGTGTGTGTGTGTATAGTAGACTATGAATGCAGACTATCTGCGGGAACTAGGAATAAAGTAGACGCTTGATAATCATGTAACATGGAGGATAGAATTTTCATTGAGAAAAGTTTGAAGATCTCTACGTTCCATACCAGTTCAAGGATATATATTTAGCATTTAACAACGAACGCTAAGCTCGCCTAAATTTAATGCGTTCTACTGAATATATATATATATATATATATATATATATATATATATATATATATATATATATATATATATATATATAAATGAACTAGTTCGATAGAGGTCTACGTGGGTGCATACTTGTTAGGAATAGGTTGAAAATCTTCCAAAACTCACACCTTGATTAATATGAAAAAATTATGTTCTTAATATATAAAATGTTGAAGTGGTCGTAGTTGGATTTTATTATAGGTTTGAGCACTGATGTTCCACCTAGAATTAAACATCTGCAATAGCAAAAGAATAATAAAGATACGTCCATTGAATCACAGGACATTCATATATGCAGCTAAGCATTGCAAAGCAATTTATCTGCACGAAAAATTCTGAGGTACAAGTTATAATTAATTTGCATATGTTTCTAAAACGTAAACACGAAATATTCTACAATCATTTTTATTTAATCTGAATCATTTTATTTCTTTATTGATGAACTAATATATCTCGTATTTAGAAAGAGGAAGCCTTTAAGTCGGTTGCTCAATGATATAGGAAAGAAACAAAGGTAATACTGCAGAATCTTCCTCAAAGGAATAATAATAATAATAAAAATAATAATAATAATAATAATATTAATAATAATAATAATAATAATAATAATAATAATAATAATAATAATAATAATAATAATAATAATAATAATAATATTGATAATAGTAATAATAATAATAATAATAATAATAAGAGGAGTAATAATGATAAAAATAATACAAATAAAAAAATGATAATAATTATAACGATTATAATCGGAATAACATGAATGACGATGACAATAATAATAATAATAATAATAATAATAATAATAATAATAATAATAATAATAATAATAATAATAATAATAATAATAAAAATAATAATAATAATAATAATATCCAATTATGTGCGATATTGCAGGGAAGAAGTTATAATATAAAACGACATGCAGCACCGTTGTAAATTACTGTATGTGACAGTTTATTTAATAGTTATAACTTGGAAGTGTGCGTAAAACTTATTTACTTTTGCGAAAATATATTGAAGTCTTAACCAGAAATAGCCTCCGAATAATTGCAAGAATGTTTTCACATCTATATCTTCGCTTGTCGGAAACAGTCGTGATCATAACCTAACCCCGAAATTCCGTTTTTGCTCACAGCATAAATTTCTCTGAATCTTAATATACATATAGTTTAGAAGATATTTTTCAAAAGTAACATTTGAAAAACAACACTGGAAACGAAGAAGGAAATGCGTCTGTGAGTAGTAAACTGTTTGTATGGAGATATATCTTGACAAGTGAATGAGGCTTCTGTAGGTGTCTGTTTATAGAGCTTGAGGGCGCAAGGAGAATGCGATAGACGCAAACACTACTGAATCACTCTCTTTATATATATATATATATATATATATATATATATATATATATATATATATATATATATATATATATATATATATATATATAAATGTGTGTGTGTGTGTGTGTGTGTGTGTGTGTGTGCGCGCATCTGTGTGTGCGTGTGTGTGTGTATTTATGCATATATATATACATATACATATATTTATTTATATTAAGGTCATTACTATACATAAGGTCATACTATACATAACATCCCTTATCATTAACTCGCACTAGAGCACTGGTTGTGTCTCAGTGAGTGATTGTAATAAACATGTCGATTAAAAGTAAATAACAACAACAACAAAAGCACGTGATAAAAATAAGACTTGTGAATAATAATAATAATAATAATATTAATAATGATAATAATAATAATAATAATACCCTTTCTGCTAAAAGCACAAGGCTTACAATTTTGGGAATGCTGGATTGTCGATAACATCGATCCTAGTGATTAACTTGCGTTAATTTCATCGATATAAGTCAAAGTCAACCTCGGCAGATATTGAACTCAGAATTTGAAAATTCCGCCGAGACAGACTTTGCTACAATGACCGTCAGAGAAATAGTTTAAGTACTTCCTCTTTTTGACTTCTGAACCAATGTGAAATAATTTGAAATTTAGAAACTTGCAAATATTCTCGTAACGTGACTGAAAATGTTGGAATGATTTTCATTTCCAACTGGGAATAACAGCACTTAATTCAAGAGACGTAATGTCGTGGTTAAGTTTATGAAGTCTTGCAGCTATACTCAAACGTCAAAGTGAGCGGTAAATTTGCAACTGAACGCGCCAACTTCGTAACACGTGGAACTTATTCTCACGAGTTTTAGATAATGGGATCTTCTAATTTATTTCCGGAATTAAACGTTACGTGTTTAAATGAATATTACCAAAAAAATGATATTTCAATTCCGAATCGAAATGTGTCTTGAAGCTGCTCAAAACTATTAGGGTAACAAAAAAAGATATAAGATAAAACAAAATAAAGAAAATAAAACAACAAATGAGGGAAATCACTTTTGTCGCTGGTGCCGTTACGAATAACACTTAAGAGCAGTGAAATAACACGAAAGGTATGTGTGTATGCAGACACTCGCACAAACAGACATGCATATATACATGCACACTTGCATTTATATGCATATATGTGTGTACATATGTAAGTATATTCAAATGCATGTATAAACATAAATGTATATATATATGTATTTATATATATATATATACATATATTAATGCATATGTGTGCGTGTGTGTATGTGTGCCCGTGGATATATATGTATGTATATATATATATATATATATATATATATATATATATATATATATATATATATATATATATCTTTATATGTATATTTGTGTGTATGTTTGATTGTTTGTGAGTGTTTGTGTGTGTGCTTTCTTGTATGCATAAATGCATGGTCTATACACACACTAAATTGAGTGGTTTGGCTGATCGTATCAAATCCAATTACTACAAACAAATATTTAAAAAACAATACCACTATGAAGGTTTGACCGTTAACTACGCATACTTCCAGAGTACCATACAAACCATCCTTCAATAGGAGTAGATATAAATCATGAATTAAAAATTAGCGATTTTCTACCAAACATGTTCACTCCATACCTCTTCACCTGAGTGATTGTGTTTGTTTTGTCTTCTGCAAAAATATATTGTGATAAAATATATAGTTGCACTAATATTTATTTTCCATGAACAGGTTAAGAATATATATACAAGTGTGTGCGTATGTGTAAGGTGTGAGTGTGCGTGTGCATGAACGTATATGTTTAAAAAAACACTATTCATATATTTATATATGTGTATATATATATATATATATATATATATATATATATATATATGATTTTGTTTTTATATTCTGGTTTTTATTTTGGAAGAAAAACAGAATTCTTTCATGCTTTATTTAATAACTCGACCTTTCTCGACCTTATTTTGGCATTCAATCTAATACACACATACACACACACACACACACAAACAAATGCACACATGTACTCGTATATATATATACAAATACATAGACATCTAAATACGCACGTGTATATATATTTATATATATATATATATATATATATATATATATATATATATATATATATATATATATATATATATATATATATATATATATATATATATATATATATATACTCGTGTGTCCGTGTTTAATTGAAAGTAACCCGGTAGATTGTATCTGTCGCAATATTTGCTAACATTTGCCAGCAACTGCTGTCAAAATCTACAATATATTAAATGGTGATTTCCCAATTTTTTATCATATATTTTATTTCTCTTTCTCACCCTGTCAAGGTGGTTTTTTGTATATATTTAGATAAAGGAAACTTTCAATTATTGCAGCGTTATTCCAAACTCAGATTCTCATATATCAAGATACATCACGTTGCATATAACACCATACAGACATTATGCACACGTATATAGATATGTCAATATGTGTACATGTGTGTATATGTATATATATATATATATATATATATATATATATATATATATATATATATATATATATATATATATATATATATATATATATATATATATATATATATATATATATATAGATAGATAGATAGATAGATAGATAGATAGATAGATAGATACATACATACATACATACATACATACATACATACATACATACATACATACATACATACATACATAGAGAGAGAGAGAGATACATTTATAATCATTGATATATACATATAATAGCATACATAAATATATATATCTGCATACATACAGACATACATACATATATATATATATGTATATGGCCACAGTCAAATGACTGAAACATGTAAAAGAGTAAAAGAGTATGTGTGTGTGTGTGTGTGTGTATCCATGTATACATATATATAGCTACATATGCATATATATACACAGCCACACACACACATACATATATATATATACACACACACAAATACATATATCTGTGGTGCGTGTATGAGTGAACCTGTGCATGCATTTGCGTATATATAAATATTTGTATTACTATATACTTATATTCTACATATTTGCTTCTAAATTCGGTCGATATTGAAACAATTATTTCCAACAACGCCAATCCGATAGCCTTTTATTTAAATCTGACACCCGGTTGACATCGATCAGATAACTTTAAGAAATAAAAAAACAAACGAGAATATAACGAATACAACTCACGATCGTTTCCTCTATGTAAAATATTTGATATGGGATTTGTTGCGCATTCATTATATTCTCAAATACATAAGTCATTTATGAAATTCACTAAAAATCCCACTTACAAATCATTTCGTTCTCAAAAAGATGAAAATATGAAATATAATTAGCAATGCGAATTTCACCATTCCAGTAATATATTCAATAATCCTAGAGCAAAATGAAACCTTTATCGAAGCCTGTGTTTTAACTCTGGATTAGCTAAAACATGAATCAAATCTCCTTCAAATCTCTAACTAATATCTTTTTAAAATGTTAAAAAAAAAATACTGTTATGTAATACAAGATTGGATACACAAAATGCTTGGATAGTTCCAGCTCAGAATAGATTCGGTAGTAGATCTTAAAACCAGGACATATTCCTCAATGAGCAAAATATATATGAATGAAAAACGGTACAAGAGACATGGGGACAATATATAACGTTATGTACTGCGCTTTGTTTTTCAGAAATAGGTCTCAAAGCATCACCCAGGTTTTAAATTCGAAGTTGTCTTTATATTACATTTTTAAACACTTTAGCAAATAAACCAGGCACATCCAACCCAAATATATTACTGGCCAGATGCGACTTCTCACATATACCGGACAATTTTATCCTAAATAAACAAGCAACAACGTCATTGAAATGTCGAAACGACGAGTTAATGAATGATTCATTCAGAAAGAAAGCATCATATTTAACAGGTAATCTAAAGTCACTAAAAACGCTTTCTCCTGAACGTGTTGGTAAAATCCAGTTGAGTCTAATATACCCCTGTGTAGTATAACTTACTTATTGTTTCAAATAAATAAGTATATACGTGAACTGTACCTATTATTCAAATTCCTGTCTTATCCTCTATCGGATCTCGCTTTTTCGAAATAAGAAATATGTTAAGGGTAAACAAGTATGCTGATTATTGAAATACTCGGGCATTCTTTAACTTCATGAGTAGTTGGTATAAATGATTGAAGCAACAAGAGAATTTTATAAACAAGCAGGGCGACCGCTTACATCTAACCCAAAGAACCCGTTCCATTGGTACCTCAACAATTCCCCTCTATAACACTGGTTTTAAATTATTAATTCTTCAAACCAGAACAACGTGTAAAATTCATGCTTAAATTAGGCTGAAATCGCCTCACCGTACTAAGTGACTTAATACTCCAAATTATTTACTTCATAAAATAGGAATTTCGTCTAGAGAACTGCAGCTACAATGTTAGAACGCCATTCATTACAGCAGTCTAGTCCGTCACTGATCATGTGTAGTTGGCAATAATCATCAGTGACTGTTTTTCTTGATAGCTTTCCAGATAGAGTTCAGACCACAGAAATTTTGAAGCCAAATGTTGCGTGTTAATATTACTGAAATCGTGGTGAACGCCATACACAGACGGGCAAATGAATTAAACATTATATATCTATTTTCTACGGTCAAATTTGTCATTGGCCGTTTCTATGAGTATCACTGCATGATTTATAATGAAAATTGTTTATAGAAATCTGCGTTTTAGCAAAAGATTATAAGTGTGTGTGTGTATGCGTGTATATATGTGTGTGTGTGCATTTTATGGTGAGGGTGCGTGAGTAGCATATGGATGCATGTATGTACATATGCATATAGATAGATTAATAGATCGATGCACAGCGACTCAGAACGATACAGATATGGATAAATCAGTAGACATATATACTGATGTCTGAATGTCAGTATATATATATACATATACATATATATATATATATATATATATATATATATATATATATATATATATATATATATATATATATATATATATATATATATATATATATATATATATATATTTATATATATATATATATATATATATATATATATATATATATATATATATATATATATATATATATATATAGTTGGAATTTACAATAAAAGAAACAAAAGACGAAGACGGTGTGAAGAGAAAGCAACACATAAATAAGCAGAGAGAGGAAATAAAAACGTTATATATAGGTTATATATATATATATATATATCTATATACATTGTAGGTTATTTCACGCTGGCCAGTTCATGAAATTATTGTGGTGATATTAACCTTAATTCTATATATATATATATATATATATATATATATATATATATATAGGCTCTGGTACACACACGGGTATATTTATATATATATTCACTAGCAAACACACTTATATAGGCCCATATACGGCTATGTTGTTGAGCATGTATGTAATATGAGTGTGGCACTTGTATTTGTATAAGCATGGTAATGTTATTCATAATTGTATTATTCTATTCGGTAAAAAAAGTGATTTGTGGCGTTAAACCACACAAGGTTAGTTCTGTGAGCCAATATGCAAATATATCTACCAAACTGCTTTAAGTGATAAATGCATGCATATAATCTTACACAGAATAAGCGATCAGCCATCCTGTTGTATGCCTCTCCCACTTCTACTCTCACTCTAAGAGGATATGATATATACATACATACACACACACACACACACACACACACATATATATATATATATACATATACATATACATACACACACACACACATATATATATATATATACATATAAATGCATAGTTATATTTATACGTATGCAAGTATATAAAGTATATATGTATATATACGTGTGCATATGCATGTGTGGTGTGTGTGTGCATATGTGTGTTTGTGTGTGTATGTACAGATAATGCATAGACAGATTAATGTGTCTTCCTTTTTGAAGCCGCCGTACATTCTTTGAGCTTTGTTTCCAACTCAAAATCAGAGGATTTATTAAAATTCAATTTGCACAGGAGAGCTGTCTCCAACAGTTTCTCTATGTTCAATGCAGATTATCTCTACCAACCATTGACTAAAGGAAGCACTAACCAAACTGGGTAACATCTCCCGACTACATGTAATATATTCACCGTCATCATTATTTTCTTTTCTGCTCTCAAGAGGTTGAATATGAAGGACATCACTTCGCCTCCTTTCCTTGTCATTCTTGCATATTCAATGTATGATAGTTTTGCTTAATATTTAATGTTATGAAACAGGTTTGTCTTACCCTTTCCTCTCTCTTTTCACCATTTAGCCTTCATTCTAGTGATAGTCTTATTATTCTGTATTATGCAATGTTTGTCCCGCATTTCATATTAAGACTGCGCAGACGATACCCGCCCTGCTCCCACTATCATGCTGCATCTACTTTAATGAAATAATCAATGCCGTAGACTGAAAGAGGATTAGTAGGGTAGGAAGAAACTAAATACTCAAATGGACCAGTCGAGACCCTCCTTGATAAAATGCCTATCTAGGAATCAATCCGTATAGAACATTTATTAAACCATCTATTTCCTTCTATGACTACTTGGATTTCACATGCTACAACTAATATAACAATTGGTTCATCGAAAGCAGACTTTAAATAGCTTTATGCTATTGCATTTTTGTTTTATTTTACAGATGAGACAGGATGTCATAACTAAAATATTTCCGAACTACATCAAAATCGCAGATCGGAATATTTGGAAGTTTGCGAAATACGGAAGCAATATATATTTTGAGAATTAAATGCGACAAACTAAAGAGACAAGAGTTGAGCATTTCTGATTATTCGATATAACAATCATTGCATGTTTGACAGCTCCATGCTGATATTTTGTGCAAGTGAATGATTATCACAGCGGTCAGCTCACTTTATTGTAATTTGTTTATTAATTTAAGATTGAATTTTGGAAGATAAGCTAAGTTTGCAAAAGTTTTTTTCGTTTTTCTTTTTCGTTTGGTGTCACGCCTTTCTCTACAACCTGCCTTACATCGACATGTATTGCAGTTAGCTTTTATAAAGTGTGCACCTGACTTGATAAAATATTTCCTTAACAGATTCACTTACATATGAATCTTTAAAACATTTTCATACATGTATCAGACGTTGTCGCTTCATGACAGACATTACCTTTATGAAATGTAAAAACAGAGTTGGGTGTAATAAATTTTGCTCCTGCTTGAATTGCTAAATAATTTTCCATGATGTAATTTTCACTCAGACTCACACATACATATATATTTATGTGTGTGTGTGTATATATATATATATATATATATATATATATATATATATATATATATATATATATATATATATGTATGTATGTATGTATGTATGTATGTATGTATGTATGTATGTACGTATGTATAGATATATATGCATATGTCTATATACACGACTACATACGCACGCACTCACGCAAACATATATGCATATATATATATATATATATATATATATATATATATATATATATATATATATATATATATATATAATTTTATATAAGGGCATTAACTATATAGTAATGTCTCACGCTTAGAGGGACTAAATAAGTCAAAAACTACAAAAAATAAGCAACATATTTACCGAAATCGAGGAAATGCAGCTTTCAAAATTAATCTCCTAAAAACATTTAACTAACAAAAGTTATCGTACTATGTTGGGTACATCATGGTATGTTGATTCTTGTTTATTTTTATGTGTCTCGACCATACGTGTACTGATGAACAAAAGATGCAGCTTACTTCACAGTTTTGCTCTATTGATTGAGAAACCAGTGGTTTGCCGTTAAGTTAAATGTTTTTAGGAGATTAATTTTGAAAGCTGCATTTCCTCGCTTTCGGTAAATATGTTGCTTATTTTTTGGTAGTTTTTGACTTATTTAGTCCCTCTAAGCGTGAGGCATTACTATATAGTTAATGCCCTTATATAAATTATATATATTTATGGGAAAAAACGATGAGTTTTCTTTTCCTTATGAGGTTTTTTCACGCTGACTACTTGATAAATTCTTATAAAGATTTTATCCTATATTATATTATATATATATATTATATATATATATATATATATATATATATATATATATATATATATATATATATATATATATATAATATATATAGATAGATAGATATATAGATAGATAGATAGATAGATATACATACATACATACATATATGTATGTATGTCACGTTTTAAATCGCTACTTGATATTAAGCACTTCAAAAGGAAATTGATACAAAGTTTGTTGTATTTCTTCAAATGCTAACAAATAATGTATATTCATATAATTACAAATTCAAAATCACACAACGCTACTGAAACAAATAAATTGAACTAAATATACCGTTTGCGATGACTACAAACATCAAAGTTACAGGACAAAAACTGACTGCAGTGAACTAAGTGATTTCAGAGTTATATACTAAATGAATACTTTGTTAGAAAATTACATTAAATTGAAATGAAAACACATTACTGGAAAAACAAAACTAACGAAGGGTAAACATTAAATTGCAACTATATTCGTAAAATATCTCATCGACGTTCATTTTGCTGTATAACCATTCAAATTACTAATATGAATAACAAATTTACATACCCACACGAACGATGCATATTTCATGATACTAACTGTTGCATTCAATATAAAATTAATCTATTTCCTCTCCATTTGAACATGTATTAGTCTCAATGAGACACTTCAATACATTGCATCACACAGCACTATTAGCAGAGAAGCAGAAATAACGGATCATTGGGAAAGCGGATTAGGGTATTCTGTTCCTTTCCTCTGTTTTGTGTTCAACTCTAATCAAGATCGATTTCAGTCTGTCATAAATTTGACAAGAAAATAAGTAAGAACTCAAAACGGATGTTGGTTTAATTGATAACCTATTTCCACACGCTAAGTTGTTTTTTTTTTTAATGATAGTTTTAATCATTATCATTAACGCGGTCAACCAGCAGAAATGCTAGCACGCCTAAGAATGACGCTTAGTGACATTTCCTGCCTTTACGTTCTGAGTTTCAATTCTGTGGAGGTCGACTTTCTTTTATCATTCAGGATCAATAATGCAAATACCAGCTAAGTACTGGGGTCGACATACCCCTCTCACGAAAGAGTTGGCCTTGATGCCAAAATTTTAAAGCATTATTCATTTTAAGTAAGATGGCAAGTTGGCCGAATCGCTAGCACGCCAGGCAAAATGCTTTGATGTATTTCGTTTGTATTTACGCTCTGAGTTCAAATTCTCCCGGTGTTGACTTTACGTTTCATCCTTTCGGCGACTATAACAAAAGTGCCAGTCATGTACTGAGATCAGCGTAATCGACTTGGCCCCTTGCTCAGAATTTCAGGCCTTGTGTCTAAGGTAGAAAGGGTCGTTATTCCTTATTAGAACGGGATGCCAATTGCTAGCCAATCTTTATGTTCAGAGTTCTTATCGTGTTGAGGACACGATGTAATAAAGTAGTATGAAAATGCTGAGGTCAACATAATCGATTAACTTCTCGTACCATAATCAATATGGCTTTGATCCGATGTCAGTAATGATATTTCCTTCAGCTCTATACACCGTGAATTTGAGCTCCCCTTGAAGTGGTCTTGCCGTATATTCAATCCATCTATGGACTGAGGTATATTTCACCGCAAATCACTTCTCCAAAGATTGTAGCATTTCGACATGCTTATAAACATTGTATAAAACATATAGAACAGCCAAGGATGAAACACCTATGTGGATACACACCTTGTAAGAAATAGTTTGTCAATACTCACTCAAATTACTTAGAATAAGTTTGATAATTTAGTAGTAGATTCCTAATAATAAAGAACGTCAACGCTAAAAGCTATTTTTCCATGCATCCAACCGGACAGTAATGACAATGAAGAACATGAAGTATTAAGAAAATAGAAAATTGGTAACAGAATAGAAAAATTAATGACAATGCAAGTCTCAGGCAGAAAGCATATTTTAGTAACACAGATAACATTGAACGGCCAAGCTATTTACTCAGGACATAAACTTTCCGTTGGAGGTTAGCAAATAGTAATTACCTTGCGATATCGAATGACAATCACACTCGGCAGCATTGCAAGTATTATTTCGTAATACGAAACAGAGCCGATAGACATGACTAAGATAATTAACTGCAGGAGAGAGTGACACTATATACACGTAAAACCGCATCATCTAGGACATGCCTTGATGAACAACCAGAAAACTGTTATAATTGAATATTTAATAATGTAGAGTAAAAACCTAGAAATGTCTATTTGCTAAATGCAGATTCGCATAAAGTAAGATAATATACGATGATATGGATTTTAAAATAAACTTTGAAAGTGCATTATATAATATATATGTATGTGTGTAATAAATATACAATTATACGCACACATGCACATATACATACACAGATAAATACATAATACTAATAGGTGGATGCATTGGTACATATTTAAGTACGCTGAAAGCTAGTTAGCTAGCTAGCTAGCTAGCTAGCTAGCTAGATAGATAGA
>NC_142946.1:40784796-40804796 GCF_046866305.1 Octopus bimaculoides
ATATATATATATATATATATATATATATATATATATATATATATATATATATATATATAATAATAGATCCATACATATATTTACGTATATTTACGTATATTTACGTATCATCATCATCATATATATATATATATATATATATAAATGCAAATATGTCTTTATATACGTAAATATATGTATATGCATATGTATGGATCTATTATTATTATCTACATACCTAAATACCCACATAATATGCACACACATACTCACACATACACACACATGTACGCACACGCATAGGTGGTGCACCTATTTGAACACTCAGGAATTCCTACTAGTTTGCGTCACACCGATGAAAG
Organism: Octopus bimaculoides; assembly: GCF_046866305.1. Classification (NCBI taxonomy): domain Eukaryota; kingdom Metazoa; phylum Mollusca; class Cephalopoda; order Octopoda; family Octopodidae; genus Octopus; species Octopus bimaculoides. The sequence continues at coordinate 40,785,138 of NC_142946.1, forward strand.
CCCCTCCTATCCGTTATATATACGTATATATATACATACATTTACATATTATGTATCTCTATTATTATTATTATCGACAAATCTAATTACACACATACATGCACACACATACACAAACACACACACTCACACGAACATAATTTTAAATGCATAGCTGTGTGTGTGCCTGCGCGTGTGTGTCCGTGACTTTGTGTGTGCCTATGTGTGTGTATATGTGTGTATGTGTGTGTGTGTGTCTGTGTCTGTGTGTCTGTGTTTGCGTATAGCATACACGCAGCAATTAGGTAATAAGATAATATCACAGGTCAAGCAAATAAACAATGTTTACGTGCCCCTGCATGAAATCTTTCTGTTTTCATTTTGGCTGGAGATATGATCTCAGGTCATATATCGAAACTGAATCTGTTACAACACCGAAGCTTCGCTCCAGTCAATAACATTGAAACCCACATATACCGTTACATCACTATTTCTTTTATCTCATTAATATTTTGTATTCTTACCATAACATATCAAGAGATAATGCTCTCCATTCGAAAAGACTATTTCTCCTGCAATTAATTCTCAGCAAAATGTAGGCTTGCAATTATTAATGACTCAGTGTATCATAGCGATCACACCTACCGATGTTTTATATACAGTAAACCTACAAACGAAATATGACTTCAATAGATCGGTAAACAGATATTCTAAAGCTGAGTTCCAGGGAAGTGTGTCGATGCAAATGGTGCCATAGGAGTCGTTGGAAAACAAGACGATAACTTTTGATTTAAAAGTAATTTTATGTATATCTACATTAAATTTGCCATGTCAAGAATGAATACATTCTACTATTGAAAAAAACTTGATATGAAGATGTTTATATATATATATATATATATATATATATATATATATATATATATGTATGTATGTATGTATGTATATATATAGTGTATGGAACGTTGTGACTAAAGGGAGACAACACTAATAGACACTAATAGTGTCTAAATATTATATTCAAAAAACCTTTAGATTGAAAACTTCTAATATTGCTTGCACCGCTCCAACCGTTTGAAAGGTGTTATTTCATGTTCTCGCTAAGTTTCTATATTCTCATGACGTGTTAGTATTAGTATATGAGTATGTGCGTCGCTCGCAAAGAGCTTTGGGTACGTTTATGATTAATTTTAATTTTAATTTTAACGTGGAATGATGCTAATAAAATTTGAATTATACCATTCAATTTTCAGAAAGTTATTTAATAAGTAAAATATTTCTGATTGTTTTTTTATTCGCTTTAGAAAACTTGCACCTTACTGACATTACAGGATCGATATAGTAATAAAAAATATATTTCATGTATTTTAATTAAAAACATGAAAACTTGTGAAAAATTAAATCATCTTTAAAACACAATAATACTAAATATCTCTCCAATATTTTATCACATGTTTTATGAACAATTTTCATCGATTATATTTTTTTCTATTTTTCTTATGAATCGTACAGAGTGAAATTTAACGTAAACACTGTGTGAAGACATTAATAAACTGCAGCAAGTTCGATAAATAACTACAATTAAATTGTGCAGAATTTTTCATAAACGAGATTTTATGTCGTTGTAACTAAAATTCATGTTGTTTTTGTTGGATATATTTGTAACATTTGATTGTACGGGAAATGTTTCTGATAAAGAAGGGCAATATAGCATAAGTTATTAAATAAACGTTTCTTCTTTGATAGTAAAGCTATATTTTACTGTCAGTCATGCTCCAGGATTTAATTGTTGGAAAAAATTAAACCGGTATGCAGTTGATTTTTATGAGACACATACATGAAGAAGTATCACGTCTTCATGATAAACCTACGAACAATCTATCAACAGTTCTTTCAGTGAAAGCATGTTAGAGAATAGCACAGTACATTCAAAGTATACATGTTAATCCGGAGTCAAATGAGAGTCTACAAGAACAATAGGCTCGGTGTTAGATAAGGCTTTCAAAATGATATTTTCAGATCATTTCTTATTCATTTGAACCTTGCTTTCCAGAGAAATTCCATTTCATGTGCTATTCGAAGCCATTGTTTAACAGAATATACTATCTACGTAAGTATTTTTGGTATTCTTTCATCATATTCGTGACGGAAAATATACAGTGATGACATGACTGGATAGGTAAGTAACAAAAGTTAAACGAGATTTGCGTAATAAACCCAGTTGACACATGTGTGTCTCAGAGCCATAAACAGATTACGTAGGCAATAATCACGTAGACATGCATATATGTATGCGTGTATATGCATGTGTGCCTCTGTGTGTGTGTGCTTCGATTGGTGTATCTTTGTGTGGGGATACGTTTCTTTGTGCGTTCATGTGTATGCGTGTGTGTGGGTACATAATTATAAATATGGATAGAGAGACACATGGACACATAGGCAGATATACAGACATGTAGACATACATACAGATAGGCAGATAGACATATAGATAGATAGATAGATAGATAGATAGATAGATAGATAGATAGATAGATAGATGACGGAGAGTGAGGGGTGAACAGCTGTGAGAATGGATAGATGGAGACACTGATATGGAAGAAAGAGATGCGATGAGTCCAATATTTATTCGAATTGAATAAGATCCTTTGTTCAGGGAACATATTTTGCTAACACCAAGTTCAGTATCATCATTAAATATTGTTTTGGATAAATCCTTATATAATGCAACTCGGTTGTCAGTCACATTGTCAGCCATGTTATATTTCATGACCTCTTACTTCCTATGCTACAAGGCAACAATATATTTAAGCTGTATCAGTTAACATACTTGGTGCTCGCACACACATACATACATAAATATATTCCCACTCGCATACACACATATAGATATTTATATATATATATATATATATATATATATATATATATATATATATATATATATATATATGGGAGAATATACAAAAAATAACAACAGACGAGGACAGGTGGTGTAAATAACAAAAGTATATATTAGTATGACGCTCGGGAATACGGAAAGTCTTTGACGTTTCGAGCTACGCTCTTCAACAGAAAGAATACGGAGACAAGGAGAAAAACACGGAGAAAAAAAATTGAATAGTGTTCAGTCAACGGTCAATCATAATAATGGCCGATCATAACAATGACTGACCGGAAGTTAGAAATTCTTATTTCAGGAGAGCTAAGAAAGGGGGAGATAACAAACGGTGATCGGGAACGAGGGGCTGTGTGTGGGAGGTAGACTGCTGGTGATCTTGACGTATGTAGTGTGAAAATGGGGGATGGGAGAAAGGAAGAAAGTAGTTGGTCAGTTGTAGTGTGTGCGTGGTGTGATGCGAGGGTATTGGTGTGGTGTGCGTGGTGTGATGCAAGGGTATTGGTGTGGTGTGATGTGAGGGTGTTGGGAGGTGGGGAAGACATGGGTGGAGTGTGGGGTAGAGGTAGGGGTATGTGGGTAGGGTGGGGTATGTGGGTAGGGGTGGGTGGTGGGTGTAAGGAATTGGATGGGGTGGAGTGGGAAGGTAGAGTAGGAGTGAGTTGGGGTGTGGTGGGATGAGCGTATGAGGGGGTGTTGACGAGGAGGGAGAAGGGGAAGGTGGATGTAAGAGAGGGGGAAGATGGGTATGGGAGGGGAGAGGAAGAGAGGAGAGAGGGTGGGTATAAGAGAGGGAAGGGGGATTGAGAGAGGGGGAAGGTGGGTATGGGGGGAGAAAGAGGGGAAGGTGGGTATGGGGGGAGAAAGAGAGGAAGAGAAAGAGAGGAAGAGAAAGAGAGTGAGAGAGAGGGAAGAGGGGTATGGGGGGGAAGAAGAAAGGAAGAGAAAGAGAGTGAGAGAGAGGGGAAGAGAGTGAGAGAGTAAGGGTGAGAGAGTAAGGGTGAGAGAGTAAGAGAGTAAGAGTGTAGAGAGTAGGAGAGTAAGAGTGTAGAGAGTAAGAGTGAGAGAGGGGGGAGTACGGGAGAGGGGGGAGGGGGGAGTACGAGAGAAGAGAGTGAGAGAGAGTGAGAGAGAGTAAGAGAGAGGAGAGAAAGAGTAGGGGTGAAGAGAAGTGGGAGTGGAGAGAAGTATGAAGAGAGGTACAAAGAAGTAGGAGTCGGAGCAGGAGGTGGGGGAGGGGAGAGATGGGTGGTAGGAGGGAGGGTGGGGGAGAGAGACAGGAGGAGGGGGTTAGATGAAGAGTGGAGGGGAGTTGAGCCCATGTGGCGCAAAGGAGCGAAGATAGAAGATTAACCCCTGTTCACGGCGCAAACGGGAGTCCGGATGGCCCCTGTGCATGGACAATCCAAACACCGACAGGTGTTGCCGCAAGGAGTGGCCGGCAGAACGGAAGTGGCGTGACACCGGGGTGTCATTGCCGACGTTGATATCTCGGAGGTGTTCCGCGAATCGGTCGGCCAGGCGCCGCCCCGTTTGTCCGATGTACAGGGATTGGCAGAGAGAGCAGGAGAGGCAATATATGATGTTGGTAGACGTGCAGGTGAAGGAGTCGGTGATGCGATAGGGTCGGTGATGGGTGCTGGTGAGGAGGGTGGTGTTGGAGAGGTAAGGGCAAGTGCGGCAGCGTGGACGGGAGCAGGGGAAAGAGCCAGGTTGGGAGGTTGGGTTGGGGAAGAAGCTGTGGACCAAGAGGTCCCGTAGGTTGTGGGCTCGTTTGAAGGAGGGGAGGGGTCGATTAGGGAAGATGTGGGAGGTGGAGGGGTCGGACTGGAGGCGCCGAAAAGCTCGGAGAATGGAGCGTTGGAGGGGTAGGGTGGTGGGATGGTAGGTGAGGGGAAAAGGGAGGCGGGAAACGGCAGGGCGGGTTCGGGGGGAGAGATATATATATATATATATAATTCAACACGATGTTTTTTCAGTGAACAGGCCGTGGTTTCAAAGCAACGAAAATATTTTGTGAATAAATTAAATTTAAATGCTGAAGTGAAACTAACAATTTAATATGTGTTCTAAATGTCTTACGCTGCAATTGTTATGTGTGCGTGTGCGCGCGTGTGTGCGTGTTAGTGTGTGTGTGTGCGTGTGTGTGTGCGTGTAAGAATGTCTTTTATACACAAACACTCATATACATATAACTACATGTTTATGTATTTACACAAGAAAATTTAGCAATAATTTCCATTTACTACGATATAAATATTTATATGATATATATGCATATATAAAAATTTAATAATAATGAACTATCATTAGTCTCGTTGAAAATTTTATACAATATATAGAAACACATTTTAATGCATATTAATATATATTTATATATACATATACATATATAAAATACAGATATATATGTATGTATATGTACATAGGTACTTCAGTTGTGGCATCACATTATTCCGGTATTATCTGTACACCTCGAAGTAAGGCAAAAAGTAAATAAATAACAAGGACGACTAGGCATTTGTGCTACAATTGTATCAGCATATATATATATATATATATATATATATATATATATATATATGTATGTATATATATACGTGTTCTGTATTTTTCCATGAATAAATTTCGTTTATTTAAACGTTCTTGTACAGAAATTGTTTCTTTGCTCTGGTAGATGGGGAAAACTGTGAAGTTTGGTTGGATATTGCCTGCACATCTCTCTATGTATTCACTCAATTGAACTTTCTGAAAACACATACAATCATGAAGCGCAAAAAGAAACACAAGTCGCTGAAAAACGTCTAAGAAATGGGAAACTTTACACAACAACCAACAAAACTACGATTAAATAAGGAGAGAAGTTGACAATTAAAACCAACTTCACTTGTGTTTCCGAGAATCTATTTTATATTATAACTTGTTCAGATTGTGGTCATAACTATATAGGACAGACACGTAAAACACTGAGACGTAGAAACACACTTCATGAGGAACAGATCCGTTTCCACAGTACAGACAGATTCCTTTGAGTGAACACATAGATAGATGTGCAGGTAATATCCAACCAAACTTCACAGTTTTCCTTATCTACCAGTGCAAAGGAACAGTTTCTGTACAAGAGCGTTGAAATAAAGAAAATGTAATCACCCAAAAATACAGAACACGCGTAAATATGAATGCATAACCAACTTTGGTTTCAGTATATATTTTAATTTCTAAGCACATACCCATAACTGTAAATATTCCATCTCACTACTTTAGCTTATATATATATATATATATATATATATATATATATGTATGTATGTATGTATGTATATTTTTATATATGTATATATATTAATATATATGTATATATATTAATATATATGTATATATATACATGCATATATATACATACAAACATGTACATGCGTACAAACATACATGCGTTTAATAGTTTCCTTGTATGTTTGCAATTCTATATGTCTGTGTATCATTTTCTGCGTGTAAATATATGTAGGCAAATTAGAACCCCGAGTATAATGGACGCGGTTTTTCAGTTATGTATATTCCTCTATTACTTCAAATACCTTCGAGAAAAATAGTCTTATTTACAGCATAAGCTCCAATTTGGTGCAACAGACCAATGAAAGATTTATAACATAGAACGTGTTCTATATACGTAGTATTTAACTACAAAACACCATGTGGGATGTTTTATGAATAAAATATCTTTGAATTTAACATAGATAACAGCAAATAGTATGAATGAGTACACTAGTGATATCACCTAACCATTATATATAAATATGTGTGTGTATGTGTGTATGTAATGAATATACAAAATGCAATATAAATATGAGTATGTTTATATAACCAAATTTACCTCGAACTGAAGGATAAACCGGTAGAATATTGTGTAAAAATGTATAATAAATGCAAATAATTCTACAATATATGTCCACCCAATTGTTTATTAACTATTTTGTTTCACATAGAGGGACATATATTCTAAAGAATCGGAGCGCATTGCTTTATAAATAAATATTAACATATACGTAAATGCCCACGCGTCCAAACATACAAGAATTATTCAACATCACACGTATAACTGCACGTATATATATATATATATATATATATATATATATATATATATACATTCACACACACACAAGCACACACACATGTATATACATCTATATGCATATGTGTATATAAATGAATGTATATTTATATTTATATTTATAAATTTATATATATTTACGTATTTACATATGTATTCACCTATATAAATACACATACGCCTATGCGTATACATATGTATGATATCAGATATTGAATATATATGAATGAATAAATATACAATAAACTCTTACTTACACAAATGTTCTTTGAAGTGTAGTGTTTGCTATATACTGAACTGATATTAAACGTAAATAAATTTCATCTGTAGTAAAAATATCTAATTCTACGATAAACATATTAAACCACCTGAATATAAAACACAAAGCGGTATTTTTTCCCCAAGATATTGTTACATCGTACGGTATAGAGTGAGAACACTGAAAGCATTTCATTCTTTAGCTATACTATACAGTATTAATATTGTTTTTATTCCTCTTATTATTATGTTTCTTATTCGTATTAATATTATTGTTATTTTTCGACACTTTTACGGTGTATTAGTGTTACTTTTAGATTTAAATGTTTGTACGTAATTGTGTGTTTGTGTATATGTTTTATAAGATATATGTGCCGAAAGGATTACTTATGAGTATGCACGGTTGCATATTCCTATATATCTATAAATATTATACGATTTCCTTTTTTAAGAAAAAATATAATGTCAGAGATAAACATCGACGTATGTTGATAAAGGATTGTGTGATTATAGAAGCACAAACACATTCGCATCCATAAAAAAAAAACATCCTTAAAGATACATTCATGTGTGTGCGTCTATATGCATATATATATGGATATATATATATATATATATATATATATATATATATATATATATATATATATACCTCTTTCAAAATGTGTGTACTTCGTTCAAATGTTATTTTATTCCATACTTTGCCCAGATTTTGTAAACTCGACTATTTATTTCTTCAGTAATCAAATGTATATGTATTTGTTTATGTAAGAGTATGTATGTGTGTATATGTGTGTGTATATGTGCGTTTGTGCGTGCGAGTGGGTGTGAGACTATTGGCGTACGTATGTATGCATGATATATATGTCTGTGCATGTAAGTATTTATATATGTATATATATATATATATATATATATATATATATATATATATATATATATATATATATATATATATATATATATATATATATATATATGTATATGTGTTTGTATATATGTATGTGCGTGTAGAATATATAAGTATATACAGGCACATTTTCCCCGACATTTGGAAGCGCAAAACAAGGGACAGTGTGTTTGTAATTTGTTGGAAAGATACGGAGAGATGTAGACGTACATTAATTAAGATATGGATGCAGTCTCTGTGGGCAGGCGTATTCTCGAATTATTAATAACGATTAAATTGTATACCAGATAAATGTAAAGTGTTAATATCCGACGCCTTACATCCAAAATATAATATGCCCAATATAGAATAGATTGATAGATAGATATATATGTATGTAGGTATATATGTATGTATGTATGTACGTACCACCACTACATTCCTCCATGGCAAGATTTAATTTGCGTATACAAATTTAATCTGCGATCCATGAGTGGGCCGTTTTAACGACGCGTCCTGCCCAAGCTCGTCGAAACGCCGGTGTTAAGACGTGGGTAGCTGATGAAGTAGAATGTCCTCTATGTGGTTTGGGTGTTTTCTCGTCTACGTTTTGTTTGCAATGTCCTGTACCCAGATATGCACCTATACATACAGGTGGATGTCGGTATGCACATACCTGTATGTATATATGCATATACTCATTTACTATTTGTTTATATATATATATATATATATATATATATATGTATATATACATACATATACTATTTACTAAAACCGAAAAAAATTTCGCAACCTTTTAATCGGTGTTTCACGTAAATGTTCGTCGGACATTTGTGATCATACTTTTCGACGAATTGTAATATGGATCACTATGTAACAGTTTGTGGAGATTTTTGCATCTTTAATAACAAAAAAACATATTACCTTGGTTTTTTTAGTATTATTTTGTCCACCTTGTTTTGCATTTCTGTGCCTACTTACGTCCTTACACACACACACCACAACACAGCACACATATATATTAATCTATACAGCATTCATTGATTTCGAAATATATGGTATGCCAAGCAGATGGTTACATCAAATGCTCTTTGTATATTGTGCGCCTGGCAATACTTGCTTCTCAGTGACCGGAGGTTATGTTATATAACTGATCATTTTATATCCCTATAGGTATTCTATCATCGCTTTGTCCAAAAATTGGGAACGATGTCAATTCGATCATGAAACTATTCGTAAATGCTACATGTTTCTATGCGCTTTCCTACGAGCATAACGTATATATAAGCCATTGAGTATAGACAAAGCTCTGCTGGAAAGAGACTTTCGTGAAAAAATTAAAAATGTATATGATGGGAAGATATGTGCATGCGAGGAAGATATTATGTGGGTGGGGTAGAATCAAGAAGGTGGATACGTTTAATGATAGGAGAGAGAAAGGGAAGGAGAGTGAACGAAAACGATAAGAAGATGAAAGTGACGTAGAGGACGGGGAAAAGGAGATGAGAAGAGGAATAAGGAGGCGAAGGAGAAGAATCGTGTGTGTGTGTGTCTGTGTGTGTGTGTGTGTGTATCCACAAACGTACCAATAACAAAGTCTGGAATTCTGTCCACTCTCTAATTAAATTACCACTAACGTGTGTGCGAATATATTTGCAGGTGTATATGTGGGTATATATATATATATATATATATATATATATATATATATATATGTGTGTGTGTGTGTGTGTGTGTGTGTGTGTGTGTGTGTGTGTGTGTGTGTGTGTGTTTGTGTGTGTGTGTCTGTGCGTGTTTCAGTGTGTGTCTGTGTGTGTATGTGTGTGCATATGTGTGTTTATGTAATATATATATATATATATATATATATATATATATATATATATTATAGAAATAGGTTTCAAAGAAAAAAGGACTAAACGTGGTATAAATAGGGGAAACGTAAACAGAAAACAAAGAAAGACTTCTTTTATAAAAGCAAAGATATTTACATACAATTAGATGATTTGAGGTAGAATTATGAAGTATAAAAATCATTATTATGAATCATTACAGAGATTCAAAGTCATACCGGTATCGCCAGAGATGATCACTGACGTTGAATGTACACCGATTTCCAAACGGTATTGGGTCTAAGAGTATCGGAGTGAAAAGATTACATGCAAGGGACGTAAGCAGTTCGTATGGGATGTATGGAGATTAGTGAGATTATTGGTATTGGTAAAGTTAGTAGTGTCTCCCTTCCCTCCTATGCATGTAATCTTTTCCTCAGGTACTATTAGACATAACACCGTTTGGAAATCGGTATTAATGCAAAGTTAGTGATCAGCTCTGACAATACCGGTATGAGTTTCAATCTCTATAATGATTCATAATAATGATTTTTATACTTCATAATTCCACTTCAAATCATCTACTTGTATGTATATATCTTTGCTTTTCGTAAAAAGAAAGGCATATTTTTTTTATTATCTAATGTGAATTTTCTTTTTTTTTACCTTGCCCATATATATATATATATATATATATATATATATATATATATATATATATATATATATATATATATATATATGCATGTATGCATGTATGTTTGTATGTATGTTTGTTTGTATATTCTTTTATTCTTTTATTTGCTGGACCGCCGCTTTTAGTCGAAGAAATCGACCTCAGGACTTATTCTTTGTAAGCCTAGTACTTACTCTATTTAGTCGAACTTCTAAGTTACGTTGGCGTAAACACACCAGGGTGAGTTGTCAAGCGGAGGGACAAACACAGACATACAAACATACACACACACACGCTCACACACACAGACACACACAACTGAACCCGGATCCATGTTGTTGGAAAGCAAGCTACTTACCAGACAGCCACACCTACGCATAACATATACATACTCATAGTTTGCTAGCTAGATCTACCGACTAATATATATAAGTTCTGATTGGTTTTTAAATATTTACAGAAAATTGGGAAAAGCGTGGTCCTAAAGAGGTTTGCGACGAATATACCGTCAGTCATGGTGTACAGCTAGTAATATAGATGAGTATGTGTGTGTGTATGTGCATGTGTGCGTGTGAGTGTCTGTTTGTGGGTGCGTGATAGTGAGTGTATCAATGCATAAATATAGCGAACACTTTATTATTAGAGAATTTTTAAATCAACTGAAACATAATGATCCTCATAAATGAGAGTTCATCTCTTAAAGCTAAAAACCACTTTGAAAAGACTGCAATTATAAGTGAATAACAAGCGATATATCTAGATGTACTGATATGGTTACGATCTGAAGTAGCTTTCATATCAAGTGAAATTATCTCCGAAACAATTCGATTTTTATATAAATAGTTACAAATTGGCTTTGGAGTGGAGAATAGCTTTGTATAAAATCAGGTTATTTTTCGGTTCTAGAAGCCAACTTTATGAGCCAATAATATTTATTACGTTGGGGAACATTTTAGTTTCGATTTTAGCAATAGCCAGATCCTGTGTATATTAATATAAATGGTTCTGGATCTCGCCTGATATTCAAATTTCATATTTTTTCTTCTTGTCCAGAATTGTTTTGTAGTATTACCAACGAGAAATCACGTGTACATTAGCGCGTGCACATAGAGAGACATATGTAGATTCACACGGATATATATGTGTGCATGTGTGCACGCAGATGCGTGTCTTTGTGTGTGTGTATGTGTCCATGCATACATCCGTCCGTCTATCCATGCATCCATCCACCATAATTTTTTCTACCTGTGTGTGCATATGTGTAACCTATCGCTCGGAACCGGGTTCGCATTATTTAATTCGCCATTACAATGGAGAAGATACGATAGAAATATAAGTACTAATGTCGATTTTTTTTTCGACTAAAACACTTCAGGAGATTTCCCAGCGTGACCGGAATCCGTTAATTGAAATAAGTAAAAGGTAAACAGCATATATATGTATATATATATACATCACGTGATGTAAGGTACTGAGTCCAGTTGTATATGTCACTCTAAGCTTTTTATGTTTTCTATATTTTTATTCCTTCCTCTTTATGTATAACAAACATCCTGATGAAGGGAGTGTCTAATCTCTAATATGAGTACAACACCATATTAATAGACACATCTCAGAAACGGTCCGTAGATGTATACTTTTAACTTAACTTTTATATTATACTTTTCTTTTTCTATCCTGTCCTAATGTACACGTTTTTAATATAATACATGTAAATTTGTAACTTCATCATACCGTATATATTTACCCATTATATGTTATATTATATCATAATGTACGTTTATATAGCGTAATGTTTTAACTTAAATTCTTATATTCTTATACAATTTGGTAATTATGCATGTTTATAAATATGTTTAAATAAATATTTTGAACATTCATGATATTTCTAAAGTTTATATCGTTGTATTTGCCTGTCTTTTTACCGTACCTTCTAGACACCTTAGAGACTGAAAACTATAAATTTATTTATTGATTCTTGAAGGAATTGAACACACATATTATATCTTGCGTTGGACATATGGTATTGTTCCTGTGGTTTTCCACCCTTATGTATCTATTTTTACTATAAGATGTATATATATATATATATATATATATATATATATATATATATATATATATATATTTGTTTTCCCTGTGTTTTAACCACAAATGTAGTTGCACAATATCGTTGGTTATATATTATACATTCTGCACACACACACACATATCTACACCCACTTACACACAGATACTTTTATACATGCTTACATATACCACTCAAAGTTTGTGCAGAACGAAGCGGTAACACAAACAGTGCAGTCAAACTTAATTTTTTTTTACTACATACACACATACGTACATCCATTCGTATTTACATACACATCTATAAGCACGTTTGTGCATGTATGTATGTATATATGTATGTACTTATGCATGTATGTAAATGCAAGCTGAGTTTATAAACCGTAACATGGGTAAAATTCCTAGTAAGTATAGTTACGTTTATCCAATTATTCGCCGCCGATCTTTCCCTGAGTCACTAATCCGGATTTCGCCTTTCCGCTTTCCGCTTTCCGCTGCTAAGCAAACGACTTTCGTTTTCTTCGTGTATTCATCAAATACTTAAATAGTAATCTTAGATATTGATTTATGCTATTGGTAATATATTTCTTAATTATAAGGTGATTGATCGTAGCAACGCAATATAGTCCAAAATGCCGAACGGCCTGTCATTTTCGATAAACAATTCCAAAGTTTCGTGAACCTAAATTATAAACCTTCTATCCAGAACAGTATCACGGTGTGTGGTTTCAATAACTACACTCTCTGTCAATCATTTGATCGGTAAATATTCATTAGAATTCTTGTTTTTCTTTTTAATAATCGAGGTACAACGAAGGACGTGTTACAGCACGTTTGTCCCTCATTAATATTGGTTTTAAAAGAGGCGGCGATCTCGCAGAAACTTCAGCACACCGGACGAAATGCTCCGCGGTATTTCATGTCTTTACGTTCTGAGTTCAAATTCTGCCGAGGTGAGGTTGCTTTTCATCTTTTCGAGATTGCGTACTGGAGTCGATCTAATTTCGGGTCTTGTGGCTAAAGTAGAAAAAAATTAGTTTTGAAAGAGGCGGCGAGCTGGCAGAAACTTAAGCACGCCTGCCAAAATGCTTAGCGGTATTTCATCTGTCTATGCACTCTGAGTTCAAATACCGCCGAGGTCGACTTTGCCTTTCATCTTGTAGGGGTCGATAAATTAAATACAAGCCGTGTACTGGGTTCGGTCTAATCTACTGGTTCCCTCCCACAAAATTTCGGGTCTTGTGGCTAGAGTAGAAAAGAATATTAGTTGAAAAAGTTAACGTAACTACTTAAGTCTCCTGACAGGAATTATTTTCTGAGACGTTGCTGTTATTAGTGTTTCATTGTCCTTGGTATGGCCTCGCAGTTCTACCGCCGCTGCTGGACCCTTTCTTCTGCTGCTGAAACTTCTATACGTTTTAGCAATATATAACTATACAAGATACTTTCTAAAGACGAATACCGCAGTATTACGACTTCCGTACAGTATCTCAATAGAAAGCAAGATACATAGTTTGCTATATTTTATATCTATAGAGAGGGAGTGGTGAGGGAAAGGACAAAATGCAGGGATAGAACATACACACCTATGAAGAATTACACACACGCACACACATAAGTACGCACAAATATGTTTGTATGTGTTTTGTGTGTGTGTGTATCCGGGACTATATTAAAGTATATTTTTATTGAATACATTTTGTATCCACAAAACATCGCCACATTCAATAAGATAGACTTCTCTTTCTTTCATATCATCGTTTCTTCAGGTAAAATTGTTAGTGATTCATGCCATCATTTTACCCTCAAGCTTTCCCTTCTTTTTTCAACCTTTACTTCTTCCGGGTACAAAATTTACTTGTTATAAACACTACAATTTAACAAAAAAAAAAACAAACGTGTAACTGAAATCATTGTATCGGACATGGCATAACGAATGAAATATGGAACGAAAGGAAAAGGGGAGAAGGAAGTATAAATAAAAAGTAGAAGGTTGGAAACCCGGAAAACGAAAAAGAAATCAGAACGAAGGGTGAATAAGAGTTATTTCCCTTAGACCGTAAATTATAAGTTTGAAAAAAAAAAAAGCTTACCGCCCATGGTACAATTATTCATTTCGTATGGGAACCACATTCCAATTCGTCAACAGGAACTTAGACATACGCTGGCAACCGCTGAAAATTTCGGATTTAGAATTCAACAGTGAGTTATTAAATCTGAAAAGTATATGAGTTCTTTCAGCTTTTCATAGCTTACATGCTTTTGATCCGTTAACATATGGCGTGGATTTTTCGACTATTGTCCACCTTATCGTGTGTGATGTGACGTTCGATTTTAAACCGCAGACGTGGCTAGCCAGCTTAGTAGTTTTACTTTTGTCCCTGTGTCAGATGGAAGATAAGTGACAACTATAGCCATTTTTGAATTCTTTTCCACATAGTCCGATACAGCTCTTCTTATGTACGTATGTATGTATGCATGTATGTATGTATGTATGTATGTATGCATGTAGGTATGCATGCATGCATGCATGCATGAATTGACAGCCGGACGAACGGACGAACGAACTGATGGACGGAGAGACGGACGGACGGATGGATGGATAGATGGATATATCGGAACATTTAATTTATTAGGTGTTGAAATATCAGTTAGACGACTCTTAAAACTGCATTATAGCGAAGAAAGCTGTAAATGATGTTTATAATATGTGAGTAGGTTCAAAATATATTAGTATATATGCAGTCCAGAAACGAGATAATTTTCAAATTAATCATAGTTTCATATGATTATATATGCATGTGTAGACACTCATTATTATGTATCTGTTAAGTTCATTGTTTCTCTGCCTTTTGGTTGCGATCAAAATGTAGTAATATATTATATATTCGTTTGTTGCCGATATCGGACCAGCCAACCATTCAAGGACGCACTGAGGAAAAATCAACCGCTTGAAATTCAATTATACACCAACTTCCAGCCACAAAACGGCAACAGAACTGGAAGAAAATAAATTGATCCGGTGATCCAGCATGGTTGGAATCCTGCAACCGAAACCATTAAAACAATAAAAGAATGAAAAAAATACAATGATGTATGTGTATGTACATGCGTTTATGAAAGCGATGGAAAATATTACCTATTACAATCTGATATGTAAAGTCTGTCCTGATATGATATGCCCGGCATCATATTTCTGTTAAGAGAGTAACATCATCAAAACGAAGAATTCTTTGCGCATACTTTCATTAATTTCAAAACATCATCTACTTTTTGCAACGGCACTGCCTCAAAACAATGGATATGAAAGCATCGAATGACGGTGGAAAATAGATTAGCTTACGTGTAAAATTATTTCATTTCGCTATGTAAGACACAGTTGCCGACCTGCTCTGTCACATTTCTCTATGCACAACAAAGAGATTATCGGATTCTCAAAATTTAAGAATTATTGGTATTACACTCTAGGACACAATTTATGCTCTTGGAATCTGTATTACACCCACAACGCTATTTTACTATCTCTAATACATACGTGATGTTATTGTTCACATTAAAACTAAATCCTTGCTAAACAGACTGAAATTTGAATTGGTACTTATATATATATATATACATATACATATATATATATATATATATATATATATATATATATATATATATATATATATATATATATATATATATATATATATATATATATATATATATATATATGTATATATGTATGCATGTATATATATATATATATATATATATATATATATATATATATATATATATATATATATATATATATATATATATATATATATATATGTATGTATGTATTTATATGTATGTATCTATGCATGTATGCATGTGTGTGTATGTTTGTGTGTGTATGCATCTATGTGTATTGTCATATATACGAAAATTGCCAATGAACAAGACCAAAATTCCTCATGATCTCCTACAATACACCATTGGTAGAAATTATCCTACGAACATAGTATATTCTGAAATATGTATGTCTGAAATATTATAACAACAGTGAAAGTTGCTGTGTCAATAGTAGAAGGCAAAACAGAAAATATTCTATTTACTTTCTAAATATAATATAGCGTATCGAAACACACACACACACACACACACACACACACACACACACACACACACACACACACACACACACACACACACACACACACACACACACACGCACAGACGTATATATATATATATATATATATAAATATGATAACGTCTCTGGTATATCCTTTTCAAGAGGGAAAGCAAATATTGAGATGTGCAGAACATTGGAATGACGAAGCATCGATTTACCAAATAAACAAAGTGACGTTTAATACTTGCCAACTTATCTCTAACATCCACAAAATATCCTGGTACAAGAAAATACGATAGATACACAGAGGATAAAACGACATAGAATTTTCCTTTTTAAATGTGTTTATTCATTTTCTTAATCTTGGTATTCTCATACAATATATGATATCACACAATGTTATAAAAGCTCTGTTTAACAAATGCAAGAATCTAACTAAACATCCTCCAGTGAAATGTTCCATTATGTCTTCCTATCCTAAAGATAATCAAAATAGCGTCTCTTACCTCAGAATATTTACTGATCTGCATTATTTTCATGTTCCTCTGTACGCAACCAAATAAAACATGCTTGATAATCGTGTGTTATCTCTGCTATATTTTTAGCCGCAACTAAATATATCGTTGCAGGGCCTTTCATAGATAACATTAAGGAATAAGTCGTTTTGCTTGAGGAATAGTTAGATAACTGTATTTGTATTGCATGTTCATATCAACTGTGCACAAACGGCAATGTATGGCGACTATTGATGTGATATCACAAAAGAAGGTGTAAAATCCACCACGTATTTGTTCAGAAGAAAGAAACGGTATGACCAAGCGATAATTTCCAAGTGTTTTAACAGCTGTATATATATATATATATATATATATATATATATATATTATTGTTCTGGATAAACCAGTCCACTCCGCCTGTGAATGATGATATAAGGACTACGGGAATTGTTACGTCTGTTTAGATTACTCGTTTATTTCTCATCGCCTATGAATTGTGCCCAAAATACTAAGACATATCGAACGATTTATCGGTAATATTGATCATATTCTGCAAAGAGTAGTTATTAGGATTACGGAATATGACCCATCTCACTTGACAGTGTTAATGTTGCGTCAAATGACGAAAAATTTGGGAGGTTACACAACATTATAATTATATCGTTACATAATATTCTATATGATAAGATTAAAATCTATTGAACGGATTCACAGAACGACGCTTTAGCGTACGCGATATTATGCCTGCAACGCAAATACGTTTTCAGGTTCTATAATGCTTATAGAATGAATTATTTGACTAAAACATACACCTCTTCCCTTTTAATTATTTTGTTTAAACAATCAAAGTATTCTCTGAATCCATACACGAAATATTTCTATTGAAATAGCAGATTTATTGTTACATAAAAGCGTAAAATATACGAGGTATAATCAAAGAGTATTCTACCGTGATTTTTCTTGCACATGGAGGACGAAATACAATAAAGAAACAATTTGAGGTGCAGCGCGTGGGCGATCTGGAAGACCTGCCACGTGCTTCAACCCTGGAGAAGTGTGGAGAAAGTTTTTCAGATTCCGCATGAGGGTCGTCGGATAACAACTAATGAGGTTTTGAAATTTTTGAGGGAAAACATTCGGTGAAAGCGACCGGAACTGAGGTGCGCTAAGCACTGGATTCTTCACAACAATGTTCCCTGTCACCGGGATCTCGCCACTCGTGAGTTTCTCGCCAAAAAGAACATGGTATCGCTTCCGCACCCGACCTAGTCACCAGATTTAGCACCTGCAGACTTCCATTGCTGCCACACGCTAAAAAGGTATTTGAAGGGGGTTTTTAACACCATTGTCGAGATCCAGAGTTAATCGCAGAATATCCTCTACACGCTTAGGCAAAACGATTCCAGAAGTAGCAGGAATGCTGGGACATGTGTACTGCAGCGGAAGTCACTATTTCGAAGAAGATTATGTGAGGATGTTAAAACTTAAGTAAAATAAATTATATTTTATTTAGCATAACTAATCCGGGAACTTTTGATACTACCTCGTATGCTCATTTCCATACTTCCATAGCTCTACTTGTTTAATAGATATTATTTTTATCATCATTATTATTGTTGTTGTCGTTGTTGTTGTCGTTGTTGTTGTTGTTGTTGTTGTTATTGTTGTTGTTGTTGTTATAATCAATAATAGTGTTGCTCTTGTTGCTTATCAAATAGTCAGGATAACATTCCACACTATCGATGTAAGTGTGTTTAAGGTTGTTCGCTGATGCATACTATAATAGCCCCTGAATTTGTTTTGTTAATATATCATTTTTATATACACACATAACATTCAAACCTAACAAAAAAGTGTATATAGGTAAAAAAAAAAAAAACCACACACAACCAAATGTAACGCAAAAACATTAAAATCAAGCACACAAGAATAAACAAATTCTTTGTTTAATTTATTGGTTCGTTTCTTTCATTTATTTTCTTTTTTGTTTTTTCTTAGACATTCGATTGTATTTATGTTTCTGATTTGACGAATTCTTTATAGATTCTTATTTCACTCTTTGGCGTTGTTGTTTAAAATGATTCTTTGATTTTTTTTTGTTATTCTGTTTTCTATGTGGCGGGGGGGGGGGGGGGGCTTTTGGTTTGGTTTTTGTGAAGCAAGCTTTTACGCTTTGCTTTTCCATAATTTCCTTGTGTCTCTGCAAGAAAATTGAAATACTTTCTTTCTAAATTTAACGTTAACACTTTTTAAAGTTCTTTTTTTTAATAAAATTTACTTCTTTAGTACTATTATTATTCTTACTTTACGAGTTCGTCAATCTTTATGTTTCCAAGATCA
>NC_142946.1:40809796-40824796 GCF_046866305.1 Octopus bimaculoides
GTAATATAAATATTCAAACATCCGCGAAAGATTATTTCACGTTTATCCAATGCGTTTACACGATAATTTGTGAATATTCCTTCTTTAAATACAGATTCAACACTCTCCACTCGATTGTTAACATCATTTATGAAAGCAAACATGAGAAAGGATGGCCTGTGTAGCTCAGTTAGGTCAAATATCCGGATTGTATTGCGTTTATAAGTGCCGGTCTTTGGTTTCCTTGCTACGGCGTTGAGGATATACATATATCTAAATATTAAAATGGGGAAAGAAAGCCCACTCAAATTCTTAACCGGATTTATAGCTATATAACCATCACCATTTCTGTCGATTACACAGCTGTAAATTGCCATCGAAATCTTTATGAAATAAGGCATAAATACTCGATTTATTCTCTTCAAATGTACTCTTATGTCTTCGTAAATAAATTCCATCAATGAAGCCCTCAAACATTTAGCAGAAGTAAATTTGTTAATATAGAACATTACTATACTTCTTGTAGTTGTTTGTCTCTCTTGGCATAATATTTAATATTAAAGGAATGACGACTAAACTATTTAATAGGATACGTCAGTGTTTCTCCTTTAAATATTAGGCTAGTAATACTGAGAAGAGTTGATTAATCGATACCATTTACCCCTGAACTAGGCTGGTTCTTTATTTTACAGACCCTTGACGGATAAAAGGCAATGCTGACCCGAGAGCCATTTGAAATCATAAGGTATAGACTTTGAAGAAATGCCATTAAAATATTTTATTCTGAATTTCTAAACGCACTATCACCTCGCTGCATTAATATGATGATTAATAAGAGCGATATAGCAATATAGATTTAACCATTATCAGAGCATCAAAAAGATATATATATATATATATATATATATATATATATATATATATATATATATATATATATATATATATATGTATATATATATATATATATATATATATATATATATATATATATATATATATATATATATATATATATATATATATATATATATATATATATATGTGTATATATATATATATATATATATATATATATATATATATATATATATATATATATATATATATATATATATATATATATATATATATATATATATATATATATATATATATATATATATATATATATATATATATATATATATATATATATATATATGATAGCATACGTCAGAAACAGAATTCATTGCGTTTAAAAAAGGTTTTAGAAAGGAAAGCTTTTAAATACTTCGCGAACAGGAAACCATGTAAATTCGGATATATTTGACAGTATTGTTGATTGCAAACAGTGAATGTGTGGTTTCGAGCCTAGGTGGGATTTTTATTCACCGTCGATCCGATATAAGAGCGAAGCTGGAAGAAACAATAAATGGCCTTTGATTTCAGTACTGCCAGAAAATTGAATGGAGTGAATTATCGATGACATCTGTCCCAATATCTTACTGGGACATTACGACACCAAATGTAGGAAACATGAATTTGATCTTAGAATATTGTCATGTCGGAAGTCATAAATCCACAAAAATACACCATGTAATTTAAGTCGATGTTCAAACGATTCTTCCAGATCCTGTGCTATAATAATTCTATTAACTATAAACTCAAGGTCCTAGATTTGGTGGGGAGGGGGTTTCAGTCAATATCATCCAACCCTTGGCTGAGCTTAGACTTTATTTCATCGACTCTGAATGGATGAAAGCTTAAATCAACTTCAGCGATATTTGAAAGCAAAACGTAAATGCGGGCGAATTACGGCTACACATTTCATCAGGAATGCGACCAATTCAGCCAGCTCATTCCACTGTTGTAATTAACAATTAATAATTTCATTAGGCATTGGTGTATATGAAAAAGGGCAGTTGGTTTGCAATGGTGTCGTTTATTGAATTTTCGTTGATACACAAATGAATGAAATGACAACATATGTATAGCCTATATTTTAAATATTATGTTTTCATAAGTATATTTTAAAATATATATATATTTCTTCATGTATTACAATATAATGAGAGATATTTATATTTCTATATTAATTGTATTAAGTTTTGTACATTTTTATGTATGGTTTTTGCCTCTTGTCTTTTTGGCTTCTTTTTTTCTTTTCTAGTTTATGTTAATTGAATTTTTGTTTGAGGACATTCAGCAGAATATTGTGTTAATCTCGCAAGAAATACAATTTACGTGACTGAAAATATTTATCATAGATAAAGAAACAATAACATGAGAAAACATATGTGTGACAGAGCAAGAAAGAGAGAGGGGGAGAGACTGAGTGAGAGAAAGCGAGGGATACAAAAATAGGTATATATATGTGCATTAGTGCGTGTGCTTTGTGATTGTCATCGATTACACACAAATGTATATGTGTAAATTTCACTTTCCCTCGCTCTCCCTATCTATATCTATGTGTGTGTGTTTGTGTATATATATATATATATATATATATATATATATATATACATAGGCATGTATATATATAAGCATATATATATGCACATACATACATATATATATATATATATATATATATATATATATATATATATATATATATATATATATATATATATATATATGTATATATATATATATATATATATATATATATATATATATATATATATATATATATATATATGTATATATGTATATATATATATATATATATGTATATGTGTAGGCATGTGCATAGGCATTCAAGCAAATATATAAAAAAACGAAACATACGTATAGATGTGTGTGCATATGTGTAAGTATGAATGTATGTATGTATGAATATATGAATGTAGATATGAAATACATACATGTATACATATATATATGTATATATGTAATATGTGTATGATTTTTTTGAGATACGTAAATGGATAAATTTGGTGATGCATTATATATATATATATATATATATATATATATATATATATATATATATATGCTCGTATGTGTCATTATGTGTATATGTATACACATTGACATCCATATATATATATATATATCTGTGTGTGTGTGTGTATACATATCGATATCCATATATATATGTATATATATATATATATATATATATATATATATATATATATATATATATATATATATATATATATATATATATATATATATATATATATATATATATATATATATATATATATATATACATATCTATACATATGTGTGTATGCATGTGCGTGCATACGTTTGTGTGTGTGCATCTGTGTGCGTGCAAATCGCACATACATACATACATACATACATGCATACATACATACATACATACACACCCGTATGTATGTCTTGGATATCTTTGCTGCATAATACTGAAAGTCACTCTTGATTTTCCTACTGATAGAATCTATACAACAAACCCGATACCAGCCACATCAGTGAAATGCATAAACAGTAATTCTCCAATCACATTATCATCATTTACACGTCTTACTACCCGGAGACATATATTCCATTCATGTAGACTAACCAACAGCAGTTAAGAATTAACTCAAGCCCAGAATGATAAGTTTATCCTAATATTACACTGCCGTGAATAGACTTCAGGTGAATTCTTTTTTCTTTAACATGAAATATTGAGATGTACAGGCGCAGGTATAGCGGAGTGTTTAAGGAGTTTGATTTGCGTCCGTGTGGTTTTGGGTTTAGACCCACTACGAGAATCATTGAGAATCTTCTGGTATAGAGTCTTCTTGTATAGCCTGGAGCCAACAAATGCACGGTAAAAGAATTTGGCAGACGAAAAAGTGTGCACAAGCCCGTCATTCTGAATTGATCGGGGTACTGTTTTATTGAATGCAGAGAGTTCTGAGGTCCAAATTTTCTTTATTCAGCTGTAATATATTTTAGTGACACGTGTTTTGTTACAGAGGCCATTGTAAGATATGTATGTATATATGTATGTATGTATGTAGTATGAATGTCACTGATAATGAGCGTTTGAACCTGCATTTGTTTTCTCCCCTTTCCATGTAAACTGGTTTGTTCACGTCCCTGTGAACTAGTGGTTCGGCAAAAGAACACAATGGAATAGGTACCAGACGTCTGCAGAAAAAAAATTCTATTGTCGAGCTCTTCGGACAAATTACCTCAAGCTCCAGCATGACCGCTGGTCAATGACTAACAAAAGTAAGCGTTAATATATTACATACTTTCTTTGGACGTTCATTTTCTACTTCTCCTTCAACAGGTGATCATGTGAGCGTGTGTGTGCGTGTGTGCGTGTGTGCATGCATGTGTTCGCGTGTGCTGTAATTTATATATATATATATAAATCTACGTAAGAATATTCTGATTTAATTGAAACTTACATACACGAAATATTAACATTAACACAGACGCACACACATACGCACACACACGCACATGGACACACATCTAATAGATCACTATATATGTGTATGCATATATATATGTGTATGTATCTCTCTCTCTCTCTCTCTCTCTCTCTCTCTGTATATATATATATATATATATATATAAGTAGAAAAAGCATGCCCCGTTTTACTGTAAAACAATATCAACGGATTTGTATTTACAGTGTGAGCACGAAGTGAACTGCAGGATCCGTGGCATCAGATGTAGGGGAGAAACCTAAACAGTATGATACGATATAAATAATTGGATATCATGACATCGAACACATGTTTGGAAGTTTCTTCTGTGTGAAGAATGTTGTGATGGCCATACCCTAGGGGTGTACAGGTGCGCAATACCGTATGAGAAATTAATAGTAAAACCCGTTTGTGCAACTGCGTCTATCTACATGTACAGGTAAATACATGCAGATACATACAGACATACACACATACATACATGCATACATATATGCCTATATATATGTGTGTGTTGTGTATGTATATGTGTATATATATATGCATATAATATATATATATATATAGGTGAATTTATATTTTTATATGTGTGTATGTGTATGCGTGTGTGTGTATTTATCTAAAAAGATGCATATATATATATGTGTGTGTTTGTGTGACTTATATATGATTAGATGGCATGGGAGTGTGGCATTGCGTGTGTTTGTTATTCTTATATACCTATATATATATATATATATATATATATATATATATATATATATATATATATATATATATATGCATTTCAATATATCAATTTGCAAATACTCATTCCTACACACATAACCGCATATACACTCACACGTATGTATAACAATGTACACGCATATGTAAAGGTACGTAAATATTAGCATATGCGTTTGTGGCCATGTTTACGTATATCTGAGTATATATGTTTATATATATCGTCTCACGAGGAAGAAGATAAATCGTCAAACGTTCAGCTTTTTCGTAGAGATGCATATTGATTAAATGAAAAGAATGAAACAGAAAAAATAAAGAGAATAGAAGATTAGCAGATCAACACCAGCAGATGATCTATTAGTGTATCGGTGTAAGAGAATGTGCGTTGAGGTAAATAAGACAAACTGTATGTTGGAAATCAGAAAATATAATTGATTGAGTTTAACACGGTAAAACTCTCTGATACGCACACCACGCACAAGGAGATATATGCATCCTTCGTAGATACCTATCTATATATCAATATGTGCCCCTGTGTGTGTGTGGTGTGTGTGTGTGTGGTGTGTGTGTGTGTGTGTGTCTGTGTCTGTGAGTGTGCGCGCGTGTGTGTGTGTGTGTGTGTGCCTGTGACTGTATCTGTGTCTTTGCATATATATAGATATATGCATGTACGCATACGATGATATTTGAATGCTTAAACATTGTGTATGTCTGTGTGTGTGTGTGTGTGTGTGTGTGTGTGTGTGTGTGTGTGTGTGTGTGTGTGTGTGTGTGTGTGTGTGTGTGTGTGTGTGTGTGTGTGTGTGTGTGTGCGTCTACGAGGGTGAGCTATAATGTTCGCAACCTGAATATGGAGTGACACTGGAGACGTTAAATCTTGCATGCATGCATTAATTTCAACTCTTCTTCTCAAGTACATTATTTCATGCTATGTAAATTGACATCTTATAGTTCAAAGAAGACATCAAAAGTAAATAGTGGTGACTTCTCTTGAAATCGGACAAAATTTCCCATTGTAGAGCTATCAAGTACTTGCAGAAAAAGAAATTAGCCGAATGGATAATCATGCTGACATGTTTGCTAGATTAGGGGATAACGCTCCAGACATACCAACAGTGTAAATGTGAGCTGCTTAATTTAGGAGAGGAAGGGATAATCTTGAAGATGCCTCAACGTCTGGACGTCCTACAACTACCATCAACGAGGAAATTATCGATCGTGTTCACCACATATTGAGAGATGACAATATGGGCACGAAGTAAACTGCAGGATTTCTGGCATCAGACACAGGGAAGAAACCTAAACAATATGACATGATATAAATAATAGAATATCATGTAATCGAACACATGATTGGAACTGTATTCTGCTGTTTGATCATCTTGTGAGACAGTTGAGGAAAATCTGCACAATGAATTTGGCGAGACGAATGTTTCTACTTGGTGGGTGCAACGTCTCCTGACACGCGATCAGAGGCGCATCACACTGATCCCATCGCGGAAAAAAATCTGATACTGTTTGAGGTAGATTCAGCTAGTTTTCTTGAAAGTTTCCTGACCCAGGGTTCATCAATTTGATCCGGAGACGAAGAGGAAATCCATGCTGTGAAAACAATCCCCCTCAACTGCTCCAAAATCACTTAGGTCATTTCATCAATATTCATAACCTTTTTTTTTGGGGGGGGGGTGCAACATATATGTTGTTTATTAACTATCTTCAGAAGGGACACAATATTAGTGGAGAGTACTAAACCAAATAACTGAGGTAAGTTGCGAAATGTTATCAAATGAAAGTGCCCAGGAAAACTGACGAAAAGAGAAAAGGGGCAGTCAATATGGTAAATGTTTAAATACTTATTTTTATACAATGCAAGAAAGAATAATTCAGTGGACTTCATCAATTAGGTCACTGCGTCTTCTTCACTTTCCAGTCATTCTGAAGGATGCGATGGGAATTCAGATCGCAAATAAGAAAATCTGTGGAACTGAAAGGGCAAAATTGCATTCGGGATGTTGTGATTTACTTTCGTACTTGAAGTAATAAAGAGTGAAGTTCAATAATAAAACTATAGAACAACAGTAACTGCTTCAAGAATAATAGAAATAATAATAATAATAATAATAATAATAATATTAATAATAATAATAATATAATTATAAAGACATTAACAATAATATTAATGAGGATGATAATGATGATGATGTGATTTCTTATACTAATAATAATTGCATTAGTAGTAGTAGTAGTAGTAATAGTAGTAGTAGTAGTAGGAGGAGGAGGAGGAGGGGGGGAGGAGGGGAGGAGGAGGGGGAGGAGTGGACGTGGAGGAGGAGAAGAAGAAGAAGAAGAAGAAGAAGAAGAAGAAGAAGAAGAAGAAGAAAGTGAAGAAAAAGAAGACGCCGAGGAGGAGGAGGAGGAGGAGGAGGAGGAGGAGGAGGTAGAAGGTGTTTATTGTTGGAGAAGGACGAATACTGGGGAAAGAGTAGTTAGAGGAGAATTAATAGTGGATGTGAAGATAAGGAAGACTCATAATGAAAAGACAAAAAAAAAAAAAGAGTCAGAAACAGAGCTGAATCGACGCTGAAAATGGAGAAAAGGAAAAACTAAGAAAAATTAACTTCTTGCTGAAAAGACAAAATAGCACAAAGATAACAATCCGAGCACCGGTAATGAATTTGACGTGGAGTTCTTTGAAAAGCACGACCCGTCATTTAATGAAATCTGTCTGATCATTTGAAGAATGTGAGAGAACATTTTTGAGAAATTTTCTGTCAGGTTCGCTCATATTCTCCAGAATGGTTTCAGTCGACAAAAAAATATCTCTTTCATAAAACGCTAAAGAACCACATGAAATGGATTGCATTTAACTCGTCAAAAGTGAACGAGGTAATTGATCAATGTGAAATGGTGGTGTATTATCATTATGTAATTTAATGTGCTAAAATTTAAATGGTCACGTGTGCGTGTTTCATGACATCAGCGTTAGTGGAATTGATTGATGCAGGCGGACAAAGACAATCCAACCATTTCTATTATTCTCTCAAACACATTACCAAAAAAAAAAAAAAATCCTAACCAAATATATAAACAAATTCAAATTGAAAACAAAAATAATGAAAGTCTCCCCCCCCCCAAAAAAAAACAACTAACCTACAGATATACCACCAACATAATAATAATAAAAATAATAATAATACTAATAATAATAATAATAATGATAATGATTATGATGATGATGATGATGATGATGATGCTGATGATGATGATGATAATGATAACGACGACGAGGAGGAGGAGGAGGAGGAGGGGGAGGAGGAGGAGGAGGAGGTGGAGGTAATTAATAATCCCAAAGACAGAGAAGAAAACACAATGCTGCAACCACTCCAGTAACACGGAGGTGTTGCAGATGATGCAGTAGAAATATGCCTGAAACTACCAAATGTTGAACAACTACAACAACAACAAAAACAATGATGATAATAATATTAATAATAATAGTAATAATAATAATATTCAAACGAATAACACCATGCAAAAGACCCCTTAAAAATAATAATAATAATAATAATAATAATAATAATAATAATAATAATAATAATAATGATAATAATAATAATAAAAATAATGTTGTTTCTACAAATAAATATGATTGTATATGTGTTGCGCAATGCTACGACGTCAAAAATGAATAAGTTATAGAAAGGATTTCGTGTACATAACTGGTATCATTTTAGTCATAATTTCTTCCGTTGTTCGTGAAGCCTCGGTTGCTGTATGTTCTCCAGTAAGTATCGTCATAAGTTTAGCTAAATTCCAACTTCCAAGCCAATCGCCTCTTCTTCTGCATCCACAAAATTGTGGTGTCAAAAAATAGTTCGATCCTAGTGAAACATCTATGAAAATAAAACATGCTGGTCACAGATTCCGCTGGGTTTTCCTGCCAAGCCTTCCTGACATAATTCTCCATCAGTTTCACTACAGATTATTACATGAAGTGTACGGTAACTTGGTCGGTGGGGAAATTTAATTATACAAGCGCCAGGCGATTGCAGACAACTGTAGCATTGCCAATTATCTCCTCCACATCCGTTTTCATGTTTCCAGAGTTACTGCACGAATCAATTACTACCAGAGCAGAAATTGTCGCTGCTGTACCTCATTAATATTCATGAAATATATTGCCATTACTGCTCGGCAGATTCACGTTTGAGCTGTTGTTACTGAGATTGAATGTCATAAGTTACATTACTGCACATGTATCACTAAGGAGCTGAAAGTCGTTAGCTAAATTAAGGTCTCTGAGTGTTTGCTGTCTTTAATGTTGTAGGCTGGATGCTCCATCGATTTCTTCGTGATGAAATCCAAACCATGTGGGATCTAAAATAGAGACAGTGCACATCTTGGTGAATCCAAATTATGAAGTTGAAACTCTCATTGTTTCCATCTTTGGTTCTGTCACACCGGCGACTTCTCCAATAGGGTGATCGCAAGACGTTCATGTAGGAGATGGGACATAATAGCTGGAAGAAGAAGAAGAAGAAGAAGAAGAAGAAGAAGAAGAAGAAGAAGAAGAAGAAGAAGAAGAAGAAGAAGAAGAAGAAAAGAAGAAGAAGAAGAAGAAGAAGAAGAAGAAGAAGAAGAAGAAGAAGAAGAAGAAGAAACAACAGAAGAAGAAAACGAATATCAAATGCAACAACAACAATAATAATTATTGCTACAGGTTCAATTTTTAAACGGAGGAGAAAACCAATATATCGACCTCAGTACCTGGCTGGTACTCATCTTATCTAGCTCAAAAGGACGTGAAGCAAAATTAACCTCGACAGAATAAGAGGACGCCTTAATGATAATAATGATAAAAGCAACAACGACAACAGTAACAATAACAATAGCAAACAGCAATAAGAGCACCAAACTGAAAACAAGGATTGTTAAATCTCTGAACGAGGTAGTAACATCCACTGCTCGGGGTCAGCCACATTTAAGTTGCAAATATACTTCACTTTATCGCGCAGTTACTGTTAATACCTCGTTCAGAAATTTAATGTTGCTTGTTTTCAGTTTTTCGATATCAGTGAATAATTTCACTGGAAAAACTTATATATATTTGCCAAGGGATGCCTTTTGCATCGAAGGTTGGCGATTGTCGTACGCTGAAGAAGGGAAATAACCCTGAAACTCGAGTACGTACGTATCGTAGATCAAGATGGGAAGGATAACTTCCCTTGGCAAATACAGACAGGACACAGAAGTGTGTCGATAGCCAGCTGGAGGAGATGTCCTCCTGCGGCTAAAAGCAACAGTAACATCCACCCCTCGGGGTCAGCCACATTTAAGTGGCAAATATACTTCACTATAAAGATATAGATATATACATATTCTTTCGTGTGACGATTACATTGCAAATATTGATATATTTAGAACGCACCAAAAACTTATAAAAATACTGGTTTTATTTTTTTTGTTTCAAATCTTTTGTTGAAGACTTCGATACAATAAGAAAATAATTACAGATTTTCATTAGTAGATTTTAATCAATATTATATCGTTTTACCGTTGAGAAAACACTGCTTTTTTATATAATTATCCTGTATTTTTCTATGTATATATATATATATATGTATATATATGTATATATATATCTCACGATATATATATATATATATATATATATATATATATATATATATATTTATACACACACACACACATATATATATATATGTGTGTGTGTGTGTATGTATGCATTGACACCTATATGTGTGGGTGTATACGTATAAAATTTTCTCTCATATTCTCTCCCGCTCTCTTGATACACATAGACCCCCCCATATATATATATATATATATATATATATATATAATCATGATCATCATTATCAGTAGTAGTAGTAGGAGTAGTAGTAGCTTGAATATCGTTATTATTTAGAGAGAGCCTGTTGGAAATCGTGCAACATCAAAGCTATAATTTGATTATTTATATCAATTAGTTCCATATAAAATATATTCAATGTAGACATAATAAGTAGTTGATGTAACGACGTATGATGGATGCATTTGTGGCAAATGCCAATTTCCTGTGAATTAGAAATGTACAATCACTTATGGTTAGTGTTCCAGACGAAATGTATATATATATATATACACTCTACCATTAGACTTTTCCCATAGGGTAGCAAATGCACAACACACATACATATATATATACACACACAAACACACACATATATACACGCAATTAATTTTATTTGTAGATAGGAATACATGCATACACACATATATGAATACATACATATATATATATGTATATATATATGCATGCATACATACATACACACATATACACACACACACATATATATATGTATGTATGTATGTGTATATATATATATGTGTGTTTGTGTGTGTATGTATATATATGTACATGCATATACATGTGTGCATAAATATTATTATATGTTGATAGAGAGCTAAATATTTTTTATACGTGTGCGTGTGCGCGCTTGTTTGCGTGAGTGTGCACATGCGCGTGTGCATCACGTATGTACTTCTGTATAAATGTGAATTTGAATCTTCTTTGTTTGAAATAATTATTTGCATAAAAATTGATGGGTGTTTTATATTATTTTGCAAATCCCAGTAATAAATTGACGTCCAAACACGTTTCGACTTTAGGTTTCGCCTGACAGCTTATTCAAGCAGCAGAGAAAAGTGAGAAGGTAAGCTTAATTCCATGAAGATAATATTAATATGTTAATAGGACTGTCAGCTAGCAGAATAGTTTTCAAGTCGGGCAAAATTCATAGCCGCATTTCGTCCGTCTTTACGTTGTGAGTTTAAATTCCGCTGAGGCCAATTTCGATTTTCATCCTTTTCTGAGTTTATAAAATAAGATCCAGTTGATAAAATAAATTCCAGCTGAACAGTGAGGTTGATGTAATCGACTTACACCCTCCTCTGAAATTGCTGGTCTTGCGCCAAAATTTGAAACCACTATTAATGCGGTGATAGTCTATGTTTCGAGGCAAATCTTAAAGGCATCGGTTAGATTATTTTCTGAGTTTTGGAATAAGATTTATCATCGTCATGAACTTATTGACATTACAATGTCGCGTCTTTAGAGTCGGAGACCCGGTTGCCCTGTTTCGGTAACACAACGCAACGCTTGGTGCAGGAATCGATCGCATGATTGTGAGTACGACTGCCTCACCACTAAGCCAAGCACCTTTACAATAGCATTTTAAATTTTATGTTTGGTGAATTTTGGGAAATGAAAATAAGGTGAAGAGTTAATCAGGAAACTGGATCTTAAATTCTTCATTGTTAGCGCCCTTAATTTCTCACATAAATTCTTAACATACTTTTAAACAAACTCCGTACAATACTTTTATGCACATATATAAACAATCACATGTATACACAGTCATATGCACCTATAGACACACACTGAATTAATATTAACACTGAAAATACACGCAAATGTATTATACAAATTATCGGCTTTCATGATATCTTTCTATTTGATTATGATAAATCAATAGAAATAATAACCGAGTGCGATTGTATTGCTTGTGTATATGTTTGTGTATGCGTGTCTGTGAGAATCTTACAAAAGCGTCTCCGATTTCGATATTGCTTTCATGTCGGATTATTCAATGTGTGACTATCGCAGTGAACACAAATTAAACATGCCGCTTTGTAATATCGAACTTGGAAGCATGGTATTTAGAACCAGGACTCCCCTCAGCTCTACGTACAGTATTGACCTCATATATTGGAGACACATCGAAGATTTATCGTCTAATTCATCCCGTGAAGTATGATAATGGAATTACTCATTGTATGATATTTATAGATACATATTTGTTATTCATTTATAATAAATGAGGAAATCATTTTTAAAATGGACATAATGAACTAACAATGAAACCTCTACACAGAACAACAAATAATATTCTCCACAATTCGTTTTGCCGGTTTCGAACGAGAATGAGACACCTAGACAGGTTGGAAATATCATTAACTTAATGATATGTATCTGCATAGTGCCTCTAACATGAGCCAGATTTTGCATACAAAAATGTCCGGACATTGTTTCCAGTGAGGTACGATGCAGGCATGGCTGTATAGTTAAGCTGTTCCTTTTACAACTACGTGGTTTCCTGTTTCGTATCGCTGCACGGCACTTTGGGCCTGTATTTTCGCCTATACCTTGAAGCCAACCAAAGCCTTATCAATGAATTTGTTAGACCTGTGTGGAAGCCCGTCGCATATATATCGATGTATGTATGCATGTGTGTGAATTTTTTTGTATGTGCCTGAACCCCACAAGACTTCTTTCCAACTAAGTTTCCGATTCGGAAAGAGAGACAAATGGAATCATGGCAAACTTTAAAAATAAAATGGCATACTGTGGCTGATTTGTTCCATCAAAACCCTAAAATGCGTTGCCTTAGCCTGGTCGTAGTCTAATGACTGAAACAAGCAAAGGATAAGACTCGTATTAATAATCTCTACTTTTCAAACTGGCAGGATACAAAGCTACTTATCTGAGAAACATGGCTTCCGGCTCTTTGCAGGTAGCACAATCTCATAGACTTTCCCTCTCGGTGATGTATGTTAATATTAACATTAATATTAAGAAGCTGTCTCCCACTTTGTTAATATCGTTATAAAAATAATCGTTAATAATCTTCATAAACATCAATATTAATCAGTATTAATATTAATGTGGTGTCTTCCAACTTGTTAGCGTTTATATCACAGAAGAAGATTCTATAGAATGGATTAATCTGCAAGAATTAGCAATTGTGTTAGATTGTAATAACACGATGTTTTCATAAACAAAGAAGGTCATATTTGATAATGTAGTCGTAAAATAAATGAGGTGATCCTGACCGAAACGTCTATGCGTGCAATAGCTTTGTAAAATCATGCTTCAGATGCTGCTAATACATCAATAGTAATAATAATAATAATAATAATAATAATAATCAAGTGTTTTTCTATTGAAGATATTATATTATTGGAAAGGATCGTCGTTTTTCAAGAACATGCATAGATATCAATTATATAATGAATGAGTATGCTCTAGGAAGATGAAGTGGCGGCGGGGAGATGAAGTGAGACGGTGAGCGAGTGGTGTGGAGGAACTGTGAAGAGGGACCAAAGTGGAGTGGTCTTCGGGAGGGGAGGTAAGCGTTTTTGATGTTTTCTATCTATAGTGCGAGGCGGCCTGGAGGCAAAAGGTATTTCTGTTCTGTAGTAGACTCTGATGTATTGCAAGCTCCCCTGGTGTAGCTGCCCACACTGGAGGAAACGGATTACCGGATCGATCAGTGGTATAGTACCAACGGCCAAGAAAGCGACAATGGTTAATGTAATAACAACGACTTTTTAATTGACATTTAAAGTCCTGATATATAATAAAGAGATGACATGGAAACAAAGTATAGTGATGCGCGAGCAACTAATTATACTACGTGAAACATAATTAAGCGGTATGTGATTAATTAAGTACATCATTATCGTCATCGTCAATGCCATCAACATCGACATTATTCCTCTCCCATACTCTCACCCCCACACACACGCATTATCTATACGTGTATTTATATATATATATATATATATATATATATATATATGTGTGTGTGTGTGTGTGTGTATGTTTAATGTTAATTTTTTTATTACAACTGATCATAAAAATATATATTATCATACAAATGCATGTGTATATGTGTGTGTATGTGTACATGTATATAGATGCATATATATATATATATATATATATATATATATATATATATATATATATATATATATATATATATATATATATATATATATATTTATATATATATATATTAGAGAGAGAGTGAGAGAGAGAATGTGAGAGAGAGAGTGAGAG
>NC_142946.1:40834796-40844796 GCF_046866305.1 Octopus bimaculoides
CTCTCTCTCTCTCACTCTCTCTCTCTCTCTCTCTCTCTCTCTCTCTCTCGCTCTCTGTATATATACTTTTATTTTTATTTTTACTACTTACATTTTTTAAATACTAACGCAAAAGCATGAAGAAATAAACGAATTCGTTTATTCTTTTCAACATCCATACACACACACAGAGAGGCACAAATTAGTAAAATCTATAGACATACACATTTATAAAGGATATATTGATTTGTTTTTCTTCAGTTCAGTCCGTAATAAAATCTCAACCTAACAACATATAATCTTTTTATGTCTATTAGCCCTGATGAAAGTTTACTGGAATAATATTCTAAATGAAAATTTCTTTTTATTTATTTATAAATTTGTAATTAGTATTGAGTTAAATTGAAACATTTGTAGGCGTTTTAATTAACTATATGTCAGATTAATAAATTAAATTATATCTATGTACTCTCAATTTTCTTCTTCTTTATCATATTCTACATTTTTAATATACTCATTTAATTGTTTGATCGTTCCTGTAATGATGTTAATTACCCACCAAAGCGTTAGAATTGATAGTTCCTGCTGCTGGTTTTCATATCCAGTTCTAAATATTGTCGATTGTTGCTACGAAAAAAATATTTCAAGATATATGTGAAAAAAATAAAGATGTTTTTTGTCAAAAACTGTGGTGTAAAATCGCTTTTCTCAGTCAACATCAATATCATATTGAGCGGTTCTATCAGCTCTCTGCTTTCAAAGATTTAATTCTAAGTCACCCCTCTGTTCAATAATTTTCAGAGGATTTATATAAAGTTTAGACAAACATTTTCTCGTCTAACTAAAATAGAAAGACTCCGTGTAAGAACGAGAATAACATAGAATATCGTTAAAAGGGGATATATTTGGATTTGAAAATATACTTTTTATGTTACCTCAATGGCTGTACACACAATATTTTAAAACTGAATTTATAGACACGAAACTCAATTTCGACAATAACATAAATACTGCCATAATTTTTAAAGTATGCGTTTAATCATATTGCAACTTATATAATTTTGAGGAAGTTGTTGTAGGGATCCACTAGAGGTAAGAACGATACGTAAGCCACGTCAATGTCAACTATGTGTCACAGCTTTTAGCACACAGACACACACACACACACACATATATATATATATATTTGTTTATACATATCGATAGATAAACAAGATAGATAGATAGATAGATAGATAGATAGATAGATAGATAGATAGATAGATAGATAGATAGATAGATAGATAGATAGATAGAAGACACGATGGGTAACAAATGAGTGGAACAGAGAAAAATGCTTAATATGTCTTCCTATCAACAGCACACAAATCTTTCCTTGAATTACAGCGAACACATACATATTATAAGCGCTATATCTTATATGATGATGTATATTCACAAAGGAGTCGCCATCGAAGAACTAGACTGATACCATCATATAAAGTAATCGATTTAACTAATTATCGAATAGTGTGCGAACTTTTAAGTACTTAAAAGTACTTATTATATGTAGTAGAACTAATTAGTCTTAATTACTCTTAGCAATTATAACCTTTCTTAGAAGTAGTATAAAATATTACGCGCCACGAAATAATGGACCTTTTGACTCGATTCTACTTTGGTAGTTTTTACAGTAACCAATTCAGAATATATATATCAGGCGCAAGTGTAGCTAGATGGTTAAGCTTCGCAAATATGTTTCTTCAGATTAAGATTCTGAATGTAGGTCTGGAACACAATGTGTGATATTTTACTGCATTTTTACAAGAGATTTTTATTCTTATTCTTTAAATGTTCACGCTTTTACAAAATATACATATCAGCAAAAGAAATGACTTATTCTAAATGCATTCAAATCACTGTTGCATATTCGGTAACTGAACTGAATTTCGAATTCAAATCACCTCCGGTAGATTAGACGATGTCACTCGGTCTACGTGTTTTGATTATACGACAAATTAGCTGCGTCGAGTGCTAAAGAAATCTTACGACGTCGAGGGTTCCAGTTGATCCAATCAATGGAACAACTTGCTGGCGTAATTATTGTGCAAGTCGCTGATAACTCCTCCACAGACACGTGTACCCCTTCACATATTTCTCAGGGAGATTCAGCAAGACACTGAATGTGAGAAGGCTGGCCCATTAAAATACAGAAACTGCTCATTTCTGCCAGCTGAACGGACTGGAGGAACGTGAAATAATATATGTATACATATGCGTGTGTGTGTGTGTGTGTGTGTGTGTGTGTGTGTGTGTGTATACATGTATAACCGCTGCGAAATCTGAAGCCTTTTATATATGTGTAAGTATGTGTTTATATATTCGTGACAAAACTGTGCTTATGTATGTATGTTCCTATGTATATACATTGTGAAAGACTGCTGCATTTTACCAAAACGTGGAATCCCTGTTCAATGTGGTGCATGAGTGAGCATGGAAATTAGCATGGAAGTAATTTTTTTTACGCACCAATCAAAAGTGAAATGAAATATATGCGAATTGAAGAAACAACATGCGACTAGATAAAAGTCAGCTTAGACTTACATAGAAATCAATAGATCTCGAACAACACATATGGATGAAAGATAAATATTTATGAAACCACATTACAGACGCATTAGATTAATACATAAAATTGAACTAAATGTTAAAAAGAAGATAATATAGCTAAATAATTTAACTTCGTCAGTAATAACGTATGATATTCTCAACTGGAAGCTAAGTGAAATATCAGGACGAGACAGGAAAACAATAATGACATCATTTAGTATATACACCACCTCAAAGGCCGTTGCATAGAGATTATAATTACCACAAATACACTGCATGACCAATTCTTCACAAACCTGGCATAAATGGATACATCAATCTTGCAACATTGACTCTGAGGACTTGCACTAAAAGCTGTAAAATATAATCGATATCATAGCTTCTGGCTGACCAGTCTTCGGCAAAATCAGAATGCATATTCAAGCAGACATAACAGAGTCGGTTTATTCATATACTGTAAATAATGTCAGAATTATGCAATGTCCTCAAAGAGACACTTCACATAGAGAGATGTTCAAAATAAATAAGCTCAGTACCGCCTACGTTTTACATTAGACAGACTAATCTCCTAAATACAATCTGAACCTTCACACTGACAATGTCTTGTTAAAAGAAGAATCGTTTTCAACAGCCACCAATTTATCTTTCAAAGTAATGGTTTTATGCTTAAGGTGGTCGATTTGCAGCCATGCGGTTTCGGATTCGGTGTCACTACGCAGCACATTGAATAAGTATCTTCTATTATAGTCCAAAGTAAGACCAATGGCGTGTGAGTGACTTTGATAGATAGATAGATGGAAACAGTATGGTTGCTTAACACACACACACACACATACACACACACACACACACACACAGACACACACACACACACACACACACACACAGACACACACACACATATATATATATATATGAGAATCTAATTTGCAATTACTTGAAATTTATGCAAGCGTAGCTGTGGTAACAAATTTCCTTCCCCATCAGTTGTATGCTTGTTTAGTCCAATTGGGTAGTACATCAGGCGACGCGTGTGTTCTACTATAGACGCGAGCCAACCAAAGCCTTCCGAATGAATCTGGTACACGGATAAAGACACTTGCTACACACACACACACACACATATATATATATATATATATATATATATATATATATATATATATATATATATATATATATATATATATATATATATATATATATATATATATATATATATATACATATATATATATATATATATATATATATATATATATATATATATATATATATATATATATATATATATATATATATCAGCGAACTCATTGACAGATGTGCAGAACTACTGCAACCACAATTCCTAATCTTCCCCTTATAAAAATTTGCTATTTGGACCTCAACCCAAATACGACTGAATGAAGAGGCCTCATTTATCGAACAATATAATCCGGAATCAAATATAAATCCATATTGAAAATTAAAGATTTACGATATAAGCCAGAATTAAATGTAGACCAATATTAAGAATTACAGATTTATCACACCTTTACTCTAAAATACCTTGGTTATCAATTATCTCCACTAGCAAAGAAAAATGCCTAATTCAGAATTTCATCCAAAACTCGAAATTTGAAAAGCGAAACCGGTTTATTATGTTTGAAGAAGAAAAAATGTATTTTGTACACTATTGTATATACTCTTGCTATTACGATTCTAATATATTTATTAGTCTTGTAAAACAAATCTTCTGTGTGTTTGTTCCAACTACCATTCGTCAATCGGTGCTTGGTTTGGTTACACCCTCATAATTTAGCATTTTCACAAAAGTGATCGAAGAAATAGATACCAGACTAGAAAGCAGGTACTGGGTGGTATTTGTCCAACTAAACACCTTCACGGCTATGCTCCAGCATGGCTAGAGTCCAATGACTGCAAAAGTAAAACGCAAAAGACAAAACTAAACTATTTATGGTATTTTATTCTTTAGGGTTATTTGATGGCCTTGCTGTAAAGATGTGTTCTTCATCGCAATTTGCTCAATTGACTTCGCCTTCAAGTAAGCCATTTCGGTCTATTTACTGTGATTGTGTTTTCATGAGGTACTGATTATTTTCGTTAAATTATATATTCTGAAATGAAATCCTTGTGGCAGAACATGTAAAGTCATATTTTATTATACAATAAATTGGATTCTATATAATAATTGTATTGTACAAGCTTAGGTCAATTCAATAGATTATATGTTCAAGATATTTTTCAGAATTTGTCCTCTTTTCCAATCACCTGAAAAAAATATTTTCCCTCTTGTAATTGTTGATAATATTGTAAATCCTAAGAACCAAATACATATGTTTACTCCGATGAATAAAACAGCCTTAAGAATAGTCTAGCAATACGTAAATACAAACATAACACGTTATTACCTGGGAGAAAAAAAAAAGCAAGCAAAGGTTGCTTGTATAATTTAAATGTTATAACCTTCAGCAATCCATCTGTGTATTTTTGTTTTCAATGCTGCAATTTGTTGGTGCTAAACTTCGTAGAATTTCTTCTACATTTGTTTTTACTTCTTTCTTTAAACGTTTTGAAGTTTTAACACAACACAGGAAATTCGGTTTACGAAGCCAGCTAAATATTTGAAGTTATCAGAGATATGAGAGCGACTGATCTAGAGTAAATGAAAGTGGTAAGCTCCAGGCTAAGTGAAACATTGAGACGGGCGTCAAACTTGACTGATACAAACAAAAGTATGTCTGCGTGTGTGTAAGCGTGTATGCGCGTATATATTTACTCAGACATATATATTTACATTTATATGATATTTACTCATACATACACATACATGCATATAAACATACATATATACATACGTACACATATATGTGCGCGCGTATCTGTTTATCTACGTAGGAAATATACAAACAAGCCAATTTGGCAATTTCTCCACTAATGGAAACAATGAGGTGCAGCTTGAATCGATTTTCGAACATTATTAGGTTCTAATCACTTGACCAATTCAAAAAAAAGAACAAAAAAAACCATATTAGCCAATCTGTTTATATGCACGGGAAATCCAGTAACTTCAAACAACTAATGCTACTACATTGCTTCCTCTAAATACTTACCACTCTATTTCAGATCAACACCTTGTCAACGCAACGAGGGTCCCAATGCACACGGTATTAAGCAGTGATATGGTAAAATGTAACGTACATAACAGCGAGAGAAACAGGAAAGGAATACTTTGATCAATTGTCCAGTCAAACACATTGTGATTCATTTAGACAGTAAGATAACATTACTTTGCATATGCAATATGGAAATCCGAAGTACAACCACCGAACAAATTTAATACAAGGGTACCGAGTATGATTCAATGTTTAAACAGCTTCATTAGAAATCATTAAAAAAATCACGGCTTTGATATGATATCTTAGAAATTCGATATGATAAAACTTAGATATGTTTCCACTAAAGATTGGTCATGGACATGTCTAACTGCATAGCACCACCTGATAGGATTATAGATTTTAGACTTAACTGAAAAATATAGGTAATTGAAAATGCGCTCATCGCAGGAATAACACATATAACACAAATATTTAGCGTTTACATATAAGGTATCATACTTGAGAATTATGTCATGGCTACATATGTTAATGGAATTGATTTGGTAGACGGAAACTGAAAGAAGCACGTCGTATATATGTATATATATATATGTATGTGTGTATATATTTGTGTGTCTATGTTTGCCCCCCCCCCCCCCCACATCGCTTGATAACCGATGTTACGTCACCTTAACAAAGCAGTTCGGCAAAAGACACCGATAGAATAAGTACTAGGCTTACAAAGAATAAGTCCTGGGGTCGATTTGCTCGACTAGAGGCGGTGCTCCAGCATGGCCACAGTCAAATGACTGAAACAAGTAAAAGAGTAAAAAGAGTAAAGGTGTGTGTGTCTGTGTGTATACATATATATATATGTATACATATATATATATGTATACATATATATATATGTATACATATATATATATGTATACATATATATATATATGTGTATATATATATATATAACGAAGTGTACAATATTATACATCCACTGCGCCAGATCGGCCTGGGGATTCAACATAGTCTTATTATATAACTTGCGCTCATCAGAGATAGCTGTTATTTCATTCAATAAAAGCTTCCTCTGCTGAACGCAGAGTCACGTAATCGGACAATTACATAACACTCAGTTAAATCCTTAGCGCAAAACCGGTTGGTAAAACCGGCCTTAATGGCTATCTTATATCGTACACTTGGATTATTATACCCAATCTATTGACAGATATACGAGTGCATTTGTTCTTGACTTATGGACTTAGATGACATATGTGTGTGTGTGTGTGTGTATGAATACATCCATATATATATATACATATATATACATACAGAAAAATACATACATATTTATATATACACATATATATATATATATAA
The DNA here is from genome assembly GCF_046866305.1 of Octopus bimaculoides. Classification (NCBI taxonomy): domain Eukaryota; kingdom Metazoa; phylum Mollusca; class Cephalopoda; order Octopoda; family Octopodidae; genus Octopus; species Octopus bimaculoides. The sequence continues at coordinate 40,841,840 of NC_142946.1, forward strand.
ATATATATGTATATGCGTATACACACATACAGACACACACACACACACACACACATATATATATATTTATATATGCGCATATAAATGTCTATACACGTTCACATACATACATACATATGTATATATATATAATATGTATATATATATATATATATATATATATATATATATAGAGAGAGAGAGAGAGAGAGAGAGAGAGCGAGAGAGAGAGAGAGAGAGAGAGAGAGGGATTGATAGATAGATAGATAGATAGATAGATAGATAGATAGATAGATAGATAGATGGATACGTTCATACATACATAAAAGATTATATATATATATGTGGGGGGGCGTGTGTATTCTTCCATACTATAAGAGAATATATAGAGTTTAGAAAATATAGAGAGAGGAATATATGTCGATGTAAGAGAAATACTTGATACAATAAATACCAGCCTCTATTAAAACAGAATATATCGTTTGATGTTCATCTACTGTGAAAATTTAATTCCCGGTACTATAACGAGAAATTCCTATAAAATGCCACTCTTCTTAACTATGTCCAGTCTCTGATTCTAACGTCGACGGCTATTACTGTAGAAGCTTCAATGAATTAAATATTTCACAACCCAAATTATTCGTATTAAACGAACAGGTTTGTCTCGAAGATAAATCAGAAAACAGACAATATACGTGTGTGTATATATATATATGTGTGTGTGTGTGTGTGTGTGTTTGTGTGTGTGTATGTGTGTGTGTTCGGATTTATGTATACGTGTGTTTATGTATGTACGTAGGTGTGTAGGTAGCTTCGTAAGTAGTTAGGTGGATGGGTAGGTAGGTGGGTCGGTGGTTGTTTATGTAGGTCGGTAGGTAGTTTTTTAAATGAGTATCATAAGATGTGGATTTAGAGGAATCGTGCAGCCGGAAGAAGCACTGCTAAGAATTTTGACCGGCATGCTAACGTTTCTGCTACAACAAAGATTGTAGCACCAGTATCAAAAGGAGATGTAGCAACCAAAATCTCCGTCAAATAACATACAAATCTCTTCAAGAGAAATGCCGTTGTATAATTCTTATCTGTCGATATGTACACAATGTCTAAAGCAAAAAATAAAGACGTGTAAGTCAGGTTTCAATAGACATTTATCATTCATTATCTCATTCAAAGCTGCCCTCTAACTAAGCTACAAAAATAGAAAACTGTATTGTTAAAAAGACGCAAGCGGTTTATATTTTTGAACTCAATTTGGTAACTTGAGATGGTACTACATCGGTGTTTATTCTGTGAGTTCCAGAACTGTATCATACACTACGGTTCTATTTGTACCATTGACTGGACGTATTCCAGTAAATAATTAATAAACCAATCACACAGATGTGTAAAGGAAACCTACGTAGGTCAATAGTTGTTTTTCTATATCAGTTCACTTCTCTATCGAATTCATTAATATTCATGCGTTGAAACTAGACAAGCACGGAGTTGATTAAAACGAGTAATAAAAAAAAAAAAACAAATACGAGAAAAAATGCTACACGCACAAACGCAAAGATACACGCATGTGCACACACAGACACACGGATACGCACACACACATACACATACATACATATACACTTCTACCAGACACAAACAACATAAGGTATGTGATGTATATATATATATATATATATATATATATATATATATATATATATATATATATATATATATATATCTATATATATATATATAAATATATATATATACATATATATATATACATATATATATGTATATATATATATACAGGAATGTATGTATATACATATGTATATATATACATGCATGTGTATATATATATGTATACATCTACAAATAAGCAGACAAGCAGAGAGTATTCATCAGAATATATATATATATTTATAGATAGACAATTAGATACATAAATATATATATATATATATATATATATATATATATATATATATATATATATATATATATATATATATATATATATATATATAGATATAGATAGATAGATAGATAGATAGATAGATAGATAGATTTTTGTGTGAGTGTGTATCTCTGTTTGTCTCTGTGTGTGTATCTGTGCGCGTACGAATGAGTGGCGCACAATACGTTTGGTAGGGATTACGTATATTTTTTAAAAGTTTGACTCAACAGCATATGACTTGAAACCTCGTGGGTGTATACGACGAGCACCTTTCATGGTACACGGGAAGAAGGGTAACGAAATGGGGACAAATACATACATATATATATATATGTATATATATATATATATATATATATATATATATATATATATATATATATATATATATATATATATATATATATATATATATATATATATATATATATATATATATAAATATATATATATGGGTGTGTGTGTGTGTGTGTGTGTGTGTGTGTATTCTTTTCTACTTTTACTTGTTTCAGTCATTTGACTGCAGCTGAATTTAGTTGAACGAATCCACCCCACGACTTATTGTTTGAAAGCCTAGTACTTACTCAATCGTTCAGTTTTGCCGAACCGCTAGTTTACACGGTCATAAACACTCGAACATCGATTGTCAAACGAAGGTGGGGGGAACAAATACATACACACAAGCATATACAAAACACACACACGCACACATTACGTACATACATATATATATTTATATATATATATATATATATATATATATATATATATATATATATATAAATAAAAATCATTAATGATCGTTACCAGGTGGTCAGCGCGGAAATAAAAACCTCTTACGTAAATTTTACAAATACTTTATAGTTATATACATAATTATAACAAGGGCTTCGTTTGCGCCTCAGCACGCACTGAAAAAATAGACGCCAAAAGACACTATTGCCACCCAAAATTCTTCGAGAGCAACACTCCACATTATAGGCTAGCAAGCGAAAGAAAAAGAGGATAAATTAACTTTTGGTTAACCGCGTACAAG
>NC_142946.1:40849796-40864796 GCF_046866305.1 Octopus bimaculoides
TCCCTGTCTTTGTCTCTCTTGGGAGGTGGGTATATTTGCATATATGTACGTATGTATGTAGAAATGTGCATGTGTGCATGAGTGTGTGCGTCTATGTGATTTGTAATGCATTTACATTAATATTACGCTTTGATAAATGCATGAACAGTGGGAAATATTTGTAATTATAAAAGAAATATTTCCGGATATTTGGTGGCGGGGTGGGGTACTTTTATACGCTATTATACACAAAGCAATGTAATCACAGCATGTAACATTGGAATATACAAAACAATTCTAAATAGATTTGCTGTTGTATGTGTTGTGGAAAACATGCTAACATGTTTGATCGCGCGTGTAAATTTATATATATATATATATATATATATATATATATATATATATATATATATATATATATATATATATATATATATATATGTATATATATATCTGTCTATGCATATGTTAAATATATGTATGTTTTTGTATATATATATATATATATTTATATATATATATATATATATATATATATATATATATATATATATATATATATATATATATATATATATATATATATATGTATATATTATGTATATACACATATACAAACACATATATATATATAAGTGCGTGTGTATATACATATATATTTATATATATCTATATACATATACGTATGTATATATATATATACAAATATATATATATATATGTGTGTGTGTGTGTGTTTGTGTGTGTGTGTGCGTGTGTGTGTGCGTGTGTGTGTGTATGTATGTATATATATATATATATATATATATATATATATATATATATATATATATATATATATGTTTATTTGGTTTACTTTGCTTTTGGTATTGTTTACCCTCTGCTTTTTTATATTCCGCTGATGTTGCCTTTTATTAACCCCATATATAGAAATTTTCGTGTCTCGCTGTTTAATGAAACTGATTAATTGTGTGCAATAACAATGGAGGTCGATGAATATTTGAAACTTCCGGTAGTCATGTGTGAACATTTCAATAGTAAAATCCTAACACAAAGAATCGTTGAATCAGAAAAGAAAGCAACAAAAAACATCCCCTATAGGAAAGGGAAAATAGGAAACATTTTTGCTTAGGAACCTTATAAGAAGACATGTCAGTTTTTGATAGAAGAAAAGATTAAACGACCAGTGAAAGTGAGTATTAGGGAAGTTCAATGGCTGCTTTAATTTTTTTATTTGTAAACTCTCGTTGATGACGGCGTTTGTTCAGTTAGTGGGCGCCTATTGAGGTGTTTTCCAGAAAGTATAATTAATTTGCAGGTATTTTTTAATCAATTGTTTTTTTGTTATTTATATTTAATTAATAATTTGTTTGGACTGTGCACATGTAGTTGTTTGAGTATGTTTCACTGTGGATGTTTGTTACTGATTGCTTTTCTTGTGCGCCTTTCGTTGTTTTTGTAGTCTTTTTAGTTGTTGTTGTTTACTTGTTTCTCAGTTTTGCAGTGAGAATAATTCGTTGCTTCCTGTTTTGTTAAAAATTATTATGTTATATGATGTGATGCGATGTGATGTGTGTGTGTGTGTGTGCGTGTGTGTTGCACGCATGCATGTGCATTTGGCGTGTATGTGTTTTCTAGAGTTTGGTAGTGGTAAATTATTTTGTTGGCGAATGCGGTTGTGTTGGTGCTTTTGGTGATGAAAGACTTTGTTTAAGTTGCCCTGATTGCAACGGAAATGCAAATTTACGGTTGAACAAATCGACATGGTTGAATAAATCGCAATCTATGAAAATACAAAATGAATGGTGGTATAAAGGCGTAAAACTGGAAATGAGAAACAAAAAGTAACTCATGTATATTATATATAGAAAAAAAAAAGAAACAAAATACAATAGAAGAGGCACAGCTGGTGTGAAACAAATTTTGTATAGGAGTAGGGAGGGCGACCACCAACGAAATATATTAGGATTGCAATTTTAACTTTATTTTCCAAACTGTGCAAATTTTTTCTAAGAATTAAGTAAATGAAACACTTCGATACTAATAGTATCTTTTTTCTGTTTGTTTTTTTATAGGTGATATACACAGTTTGTTAATTGAATAAAATTAACTAGAGACCAAATATATTTGATGATGTCGAAAAAGAGAGGACATAACTAAAGACCATTGCAAACGTCTCTTTCGAAAATACAAGGATGCAGATTTTATGACGGTATCAATGCTGATTTCGTCAACACTCACTGTTATGGTGAGTGTCGATGTCACGTGGTTTAACGTAACCAGGGATAGAATAAGTGATAGCAAAGGTATCTCCATCATATCACCGTTGTTGTAGTTCAACAACAACTTGGCCTCAAACAAGCAATACTGTAATCAGACATGATCCAAACGGGACAAAACCAAAGCGTATACACTGGGGCAGGTATCTGTCTTTAATGAAGATATGTGAAAACGTTTTCCCAAGTGGTTAGCGTGTCATAATGGCGATTATAAGAATGGGGATTCAATCTTAGGACTTGAAGGTTCGTTGAGCCCTTAAGTAGGTTTCCTTAACCATTGTTATAGTCTACTCAGACGAGAATGATTACCAGTTACTAACACGGGTTATAAACTATGGTCGCTGGTCAAATGACCCATCCATTGTGGGAATCTTTGTTGTCTAAGAACTGATGCGGCTTCATTCGTTTTGATTTCAAATTCATCCTCATTAGAATCAATATTATCATTAAGGAGACGTGCTTACGTTCTGAGTTCGAATTTCTCAGAGGTCCTCCTTGACTTTTTCGTCCTGTCGGTGTCGCTGAAATAACTATCCATTGCGCGCAGCCGTCAATGTAATCCACTAGGCCCTCCCCCAAATATCAAGCCGTGTGACTAGAGTAACAAGGATTATTTCGGAATTATTTCGATAAAATTAATACCAGTTAAGCACTGGGGTTCATGAATTCGAATTACTTGTCCTATCTAAAACGCTACCCTACTGCCATAATTTAAAGGGTAGATAATGTAATGCTCTAGTCAAACACGAAGGGCACTTAAATGGTGTATACACTCCCTAAATATAGGGTTATGCACCTGCATTGTTATTCGATAAAATGCTTTTGAGGGAATATTATAAAATTGAATAATCGAATAGTCGTTGAGTGAATCCAGATTTTCTTTTTTACATTTAAACCTTTACTGTATTTGAGCAACATATGCATATTATGTGGTAACATATCCGTATATTTTGCCAAAAAATAATGGTCGCATTTTCTTAGTGTAACACAAAATCAATGTTGTCAGCTCCAAGAGAAAATAAAGCAAGAGGCTGCAGCTACGACAACAGCAATAACATTCTGCTGATGTTGCGATTCCCATGCAGTGCCAAACGAAAGGATTAAGACTTCATGGCAAAAACAAACTTAAGTGTCCAAATACAAATATTGGAATATTGGAAATGTACAGCCTTGAGAGTCAAGTTAAAATAAACATGAATGCGAATGCATACGAAAGTATTTTGTTAGTTTTAAATATTTAGGTGTATTTATTCTATTATATGCATGTGTGTGTATACATTTCTGTATTCGTATGTATGTATGTATGTATGTATGTATGTATGTTTATATATATATATATATAGAGAGAGAGAGAGAGAGAGAGAGAGAGAGAGAAAGAGAGAGAGAGAAAGAGAGCAAGAAAGAATTTGAGAGAGAGCGAGAGAGCGAGAGACAGACAGACAGACACACAGATAAATAGATAGATAGATAGATAGATAGATAGATAGATAGATAGATAGATAATGTGTTTACATATAAACTGTAGCCTGTTACAGAACGTAGCAACCACATCTCCATATTTAAACCTTAGTATCTTTAAAATATCCCCTGTTTCTTGTAATCATATGCTACTAAATAAACTACGTCTGTATCTCTATGAAACACAAAAGATATGATAGGTAGAGCTGGGGTACCTTTAATCTCCTGGGTGGTAACTGTCGGGGTAACTCAAAAAACAAATCGATGGATACGATTCTGTACGCAGGGAATGTTTATAATGTCACAAATATTTTCAAACCAATCAATTCGAATATTTTCTTAATCCTTATTATTTTCGCATCAGAATATTGCGTTGAGCTAGCAATATCTTTAGCAAGTCAAATTAAATGCTGCATTTATTCTCGATTGACGCTCTTAGTTCAAATTTTACCGAGAGCAACTTTCTCGTTTATCTTTTCTGAAGCAATAAAATACGTAACCGATCTAGTTCTGAAAAGGATGCGATCTTGCAGCTCATAAAGCTTTGCCTCAAATAACACGTTAGTGGAGAAAGCCTAACATCTGGAACAGATCATTTATTCTACAGAAATAAGAAAATAAGTGAATATAACAACATAAAGAAACGGCAAGGGTAAAATGTTATAGCGGCATCAGATAAATACTTAAAATTGATTGACATGTGGAAACTGAGGTAAATTGCATTGATTTTTCAAGCTGCTCTATTTTAGGGTATTGTTATAATATTCTTACCTGGAAGACAAAAAAAAAAATAAAACGAATCATGACGGTATAAGCTATACGTCAAAAGAAACTTGGGGAAAAACAATATGTTCTGTGAATATATAGGAAGGACTTTTGTAACTAGAATAGTATTAAACAATAGCTGTTGTAGGACTATAAAATATCTAATAAACACCAGTGGAAAATTAATCAAAGAGCTACAAACACAAACAAAGCTAAGGATTTTTCTTATGTAAAGGCAACTAATATAGAATATGAGAAAAGATGACAATTGTGATGGGAAAACTAAAATGACCGAAGTTGTTACAATATAAATAGACAAGTAAATAAATTTTTAAAAAAAGGAATTTAATATTAAGGTTTCAGGATGTCGTACTAAAATGACGCGAAGAAAAATCGGTAAATGGAAAGTAACTGGAAGTAACTGAAAACAATTAACTGAACAAGAAAAGACAAGGAAGAATTATAAACCTGAGACTGGGGAATCAAAATCTTCCCACAAAAGAACGGCAAAAAAAATGGAATGGAAAAGATTATATTATGTAACTAAAGAATAGGACGAGTCTGGATGGAAACAACAACGATATTGTCTCCCGGTTGTTAATCCTAACCGAAAGAGAATTCATGTACACTCATTAAGAAGTTGGTATGCATTTATATAGAGGAAATTACACAGTATTATGAAACATTCGCTGAGAAAAGTTCGGTGAAATTGTACAGCAATGTAGGATGTGCAAAGAATTCTCCTTCAGAAGAAATGCCTATCATCAGCCCTGTCATTCACCACACAATATCTTTCATGAGATAGACTGAATCAGCCTACCATTCTCAGCAAGAACAAATCGATTAGGTAAGCTTCGAGACAGACTCAACTGATTGCCACATCTTTTCTAAGAGCCGCAACAACTGTTAAGCATAACTCTGAAGACCAACTATACTCAGACACTGAATATAATCGCGTCAATGTGACCGCCTTTGGGTTGTCCCAACTGATGGTCCTCTTATAGCTATAACGCTTGTTTCAAATTCACAATTGCCCAAAAGTTAGAACTGAAATAAACGTTCTCGAGATCGTTTATTACTTCTATGTCGTGAGCTTCACGCTTCACCTCCAGTGTCGGAGCACTTGTCTATTTTTGGTGCTATGCAGAATGGGATGCCATATTTTCGATCACATTGAACTACTTGTACAGAACTGTGAGCACTTGATAACTACATTTCCATGATGCAACCAATCGTAGCATTGACATAACCCCAGTCAAAGAGTAGAGTTATGCAGGTATTTCAGCCAAAGTTCGTGGAGAATTATAATAATCTTATCCATAGTTATGTTAATACTGAGTTACATGAAGTTATGCAAAAATCATGGGTGTAGGGAAAAGGGAAAATACTCAGACAATGGTCACTATCTCTGGCTAAGAACTTTTAACATAATGGAAAATAGAACTGGTGACATGGTACAATACATCAACATTGCTGAAAATCATAATAAGCAAAGCTTTAAATGTCTGAATGAATATCCGTTCATTTCATTTTGTTTTTTTATCGGAATAGGAAAAAAATTAACTCAAGTGAATTCATGAATAATATAAATATAATTAACTGCAAGATGTTCAGATGTGATATCGAGAAACTGAAGGGGGCGCTGAAATACTATTAGAACAGCTGTTTGTGATAGCTGCTGCAAAAATCACTAAAGCAGTCGTAGCAACTGCAACAGCAGCTGGAATATAATTTGTCGTGTCAGCTGCGACAGGGAAATGACTTGGATTGCTAACGTGTTACGCAATGAATAATGTATATTGAACATTATGATAAGTGGCATTTGTAGGAATAGAAGGAATATCAAGAGAAACAGTAACAGAATTAACATCAACAACATCGACAGAAGCAATATCAACGGTGAAGTAGCAACATCGAAATAACTGCAGTAATAACAACAGCTGTAGGAATCAGCAGTAATCCCAGAAGAAAGTGGAGAATAGTAGCTTAAATTAATAAATTATTTTCATTTATTTGCATTGTTATTATGTCATTGACAACATGACGGTTTCTTTTTCTGTTTTGTCATATTCTTGTAACTTCGTGTAATTTCCCTTCGAGATTTCATTTCACTACAGATTTTGCTAAACATAAGTAATACGAATGTATGGTTAAGACAAAATCCACCATAAACAAATCTGTAAAACTAAAAATAAATTATAAATATAAATAAATTATAAACAAGATGACCCATTAGTTATGGAAGCAAATTTTCCCCCTAGTATTCCTGGGAGGATCATTGAGAGTAGAGTTCCATATCGTCCTATCAGAAACAATTGCCAGAATCTCATCGCGAAGTAGCAGCTCAGCCCTTGAACATTGCCAGACCACTGAACTATGCATCTTTTCGAGTAGGGTTTGTACAGAGACTCTTAGAAAGAGACCCATTCCAGCCTCTTGTATTCCAGTCGCACTTTCAGTCACTAAAAAATATTCATGGAGATAAAAATAAAATTAGTTGGCATATGTAAATCAATGTATGCATATATATGTGTATAAACGCATATATACATATATGCATATATATATATGGAGAGACAGAGAGAGAGAGAACAGGTATATTTATACATACATACCTACATACATACAAACAGACAGACAGACAATAGAACAGATTGTGATAAGTGAAAGCCAAATGATTTGAACTCAAAAATAAAGAAATGAAAATATAGTTACTAGACGGCGCTCTACTCTCTATGCCAAGCTAGAGGCTTAAATACAGCGACAATAAAAATACTATCAATAATAGAAATAGATTATCGGAATGAAAAATTCTCGAAATAGCTGCTTGTATTACTGTGATATTTACGAAGATGTAAAATGTTCTAAACTTTGCATCACTGAGCATGTGCATCAATCCATGACACTTATTCCTTGTATTTTTTCTTCGTTTCTTTCTGTTTGTTTTTGTGGTATTTTCACTTATTTCTTTCCCCTCCATTGCTTTCCTTCCCCTTTCGTAAGTATACTATATGACTATAGGCATGTATTTGGGCATACGCATGTATGCGTGTATCATCCAATTTTATCTGTCGGCCCGTCCTCATTCTCTGACGTCAAATATAATGCAGACAATCCTGGCTACTACAGACACTCAGAATCCATGAATACGCATGTGTGTGTGTGTGAGTGTATATGTATATATTTGTGTACCAATATACATAACTATAAATGTATACATATATATACACCCACTCATACCTACTCACACGCACAATCACTCACACACACACACAAGACCTTCTTGAAATATGGACAGTTTGAAAGGAATACACAGGACGTTAAGGACAATAAAGCATCGAGGGCATGGCTTGAGCGAGGTGATTTGAATCGTACCACCGAAAGCCTGATCATTGCTGCACAAGTCCAGTCTCTCGCTACCAATTCAGTGAAGTATAAAATCTATAAAACTTTTGACACCCAGAAATACAGACTCTGTGGAATGAGTGTGGAAAATGTGACTCACTTGGTAAGTAGGTGTGAGTGCTTCACACAAAAAGAACACAAGCGTCGTCATGATAAAATGTGTGTCTAGCTTCATTGGCTCTTATGTCGTAAATACCAACATGAAGTAACAGAGAACTGGTATGAGAATGTACCAAGAAAAGTTATGCAGGAAGATGGAAAAGTAACGATACTCTAGGACTATGATCTTCAGACGGATCGTGTAATGGAACACTGTCGGCCGGATATTGTTATTTTAAATAAGAGAGACAAATACTGTCAGATCATTGATGTAGCCATACTAAAATGATAGGAATGTTGTGAGTAAAGAGGTTGAAAAAGTGCCAAGTACTCCGAATTAAAAATGGAAATGGCAAGACTGTATGGAATGCGAGAAGGTAATGTAAAGGCGTTACCAGTGGTGATCGGAGCGTTGGGCTCAAACCCATTGAAACTTCAAAACATGAGGAAAGTGTCTAATATCTAAGTTGAGGTAGGGTCACTCGGAGAACTAACAACTAAGTTAGAGATATACGTTACAGGAATCGGAATTGACATGAGAGCAGAACAGGCCCAAAATGCAGCTCTGAAGGGGACAGCTAAGATTTTGAGATTGATACTTGTGTGTTGAATGTCTTCCACAATAATTAAGAACCATTTATCAAAACTTATAATGTGCGGAAAAAAAACCCTGTTGGACCTCTGACAGCAACCTGCTGTCCGCTCTGACCGAATCTACCAGAGCAAACGAAACCGAGTGCTTTGAGAAGTAAAACAATAATAATAATCACAGGAAGAAGAATGCTGATGATGATGATGAGAAGGAAGAGGAAGATGAGGTGTAGGAGGAAGATCATGTGGAGGAGGAGTGGAAGGAGGAGGATTTCTGTTAATGATAATAATTATGATATTGATAACGTGAGTGCGAAACGAGAAGGAGGATCTGTGGTGTAGTTTGAAATGTAACAAATAGCAGTTGGACATTCTTCATATTATGTCGCCGAGTTTTCAGAAAACATCACACTGGTATATGTAGCCAGATGAAAGCTATTCCTGAACCAATAATAATAATAATAATGACAACAACAACAAAAACAAAAACAGCAACAACAGTGACGTGGGTAATAGATGAGATTGATCATCTCCGACTTGGTCAAAATCAACAAGAACAAAAACAACAACGGCGGTAATAAGTAATTTGCGAAATCTGCAAACATCACGTGCACAGAAACTGTCAAACGTAACAAAAAAATAAATAAAAAACTAGAAAAAATTACAATTTATGAAAAAAAAAATGTTATGGATTTACAGGTGATTAAATGTCAATTAATGTCAGTAATTGCTTAGATAAACTCATTTCTATGCTTGTGTTAGATTCATTAGCTTGTGTTTATTCGATGATGTGAACATGTCGAAAAGAGCTTTCAGCAGATTTCGTCTTAGTTAATAACTACCTCATTCCGAATTCAGAAGATTTCTATGGAAAACATCAAGACTCTCTCTCTCTCTCTCTCACACACACACACACACATACACACACACACACACGCATATATGGCGAGAGAGAGAGAGAGAGAGAGAGAGGCAGAGAGGCAGACAGGCAGAGAGAGAAAGAAACAAAGAGGTAGAGGGAGAAGAGAGAAAGAGATACATGTATACATGAATAATTAGATATATACATGTGTGTGTATATATACAAATGTATATATATATATATATATATATATATATACAACTTACGACGGGTAAACTGTCGTCCTCTTATATCTATATATTTTTTCGCGCATGCGCATTGTTTTAGACCTCGATTTTCTCGACTTCACAGTATAGTAGAGTCAGTTGGGCATCGTCTGTAAGAAAAACAGCACAATAACGCGATTCCCTCTGCCAGATATTTGGAAACGACATGCTGTAACGGTTGGCATTCCCGCTGGAAACCCCAGTACGAATATTTCATAGTGTCTGGGTGTCAATGTGAGGACAGAGCGATCTGATGACATGTACCGAGAGTGATAAAAATCAAACAGACAGTCAACATCATGGTGTTTTAGTGTGCGTATGTGTGTGTATATATGCGTGTGTGTGTATATATATATATATATGTGTGTGTATTTGTGTATGTATATATATATATATATATATATATATATATATAATTTTGTATATATGCAGCAGTTCCACTCTACACATGTGTACACAACTCTAGCGATTGTGCAGAGAACGTTTATACTTGAACCAAAAGATTCATAATTAGCTTCCCTCTACTAAACCGACACCACAAATCTTTATTGGATCGGACCTCTACTTGCTGATATCTCTCTAAGTTATTTCAGAGTGGAACTGAACCCAGGGCCACAAATTTGGCTAGCAAATTTTCTGAAGCGCACATTCCATGCTCCCACTGTACGCTATTATATGATTTACAACAAATATAAAAATATTTTTTGCGATGTAAATACACGCCAGGTCTCTAGTTTAGAAACATATTTAAGGACAATAATTGTTACATTCAATTGTTCTTTAGTCGAGTGAAAACAGAATATTTTGTATCACCTTTAGGCAGGAAGCGGTAATAAATATACCATAAACATCAAAAGACAAACAAGCTACATAATAGTCATGTTTTCGTTTTCTCTTACGTTTATTGTTTGTTTATTTGTATTTACATGTTTTCCTGAGGATGAGTTGTATCTCATTAATTTCATTAAAATGTTAAGACAGAAATATATCTCCTCAAGATTTCAGGAAAGCGTTTATTGTATGCGAGGGAATATGTGATAGATTTGAATGTATGTATTATTTATATACATATATATATATATATATATATATATATATATATATATATATATATATATATATATATGCAGATATATAAATATATATATGCAAATATATAGACGCATGTATATATATATGCATGTATGTATGTTTTTATATGTGCATGCATATTCAATATTTCTCATTTAATTTAATTGCCAAATTCCTTACATATAGATTCATATAAGTATGTATGCATGTAATGTACACATCTATGCGTACATGTATATATATATATATATATATATATATATATATATATATATATATATATTTATATATATATATATGTGTGTGTGTGTGTGTGTGGATATATATATATATATATATATATACATGAGAATGTGATGTGTAATTGTTTGCTCTGAGAACCTAGTTTTTGTCGATTATATACTGTTTATTTTCTTCGTTTTCTTTCTAGATAAAATGAATGACTAATGAATTTTAATTACTATTAAGCTGCATTCTTGCAGATGGGATATTCTGGTATAATTAATAATTATATCTACATATTAATTTACCCTAAGGTAAGCGAGGCAAGATTTATTAAAAAGAATATATTGGAATCCTACTCTTTATCATCTTTTCATTGGTTTCATTCTCATAAGAGAAAACATATTTATATACAAATATCGAAAATAATGATTTTTTAAAATATATATTTATATATAATTGTAAAAAAATATTCAATGAGCTTCTAATAGATTCTCTTGGAGAATACACAGATGAATATCTATATGTGGTAGGGATGTGTGTGAAAATGGGAATGACTAAAGGGAGAGTGAAGCTAGAATGTATAAAATCTGCGGTGTCTGTGTGTGTATGTCACCACTTCCGCCTCCTGGATGTTATGCCAACTAATTGCTGAGTGCTGCATACGGTTTTTGATGGTAGGGTCAGAAGTTCCAATCCTAGAATGAAACATTTAATTATCAGTATATTACTTTCTTCAATCCAATTAAAAGGATTTCATTACGTTTCTATCCGTTGTGGTATATAAAATGCCAACTCGAGAAGCAAAATTATATGTAGTTATTCTTCTCTAGTTTAGAAAAACAATTAAGGACAATGACGAGACTAAAAATGCTATGGGCGCCATCACTAAAGAACTTCGTGTGTGGGATTGGACTATCAGAAATGCTGTGAGCAACGACATTCGGTTTTTGTTGTATGTACTGAGGAGAGATCAATACATGTCTACAAAAGCACAGCAAAAAAATATTTAATTAGTTTAAATGTACACAAATGCACAAAAATAATTTTTAATACTATTAGACATACTAAAATACTATTAAATTTCATTCAATTTTGAAAAAGGTAAAATCGGACAGAACTTATGGCATGACCTGATATTTCAAATCCATCGCCAAGTTATCCAGGTTTCAATACTTAGAGAAATACCATCTCCCTACGATTGACTTTGGGTGGCATCTAGCGAGCAGCCTAGCTGTTATAAGACCAACCCGAACGTATAGAACAATTCTAAGTGAAACCCACCTGGCAACAGTATCTGATTCCTTCGGCACTTTATCATCTTTCAACCATGACGGTCTTCTAGACATTATTCCTGCATAGAAAGCCTCCTATTTGCTGGCAGCTTTGCTTCCAAATCCATGCTATAAACATTGGTTACTATTCAATCACAGTCAAACATTTCTAACAGGATTCACCACAATGTACACTAAGCTAAAATCAGACAAGCTCTGGTTACTTTAAAGAAACAGGAGTAACAAGTGTGACAATATCATTCCCATTTCCATTAACGCAATCGCCCATTTCCATTAACGCAGTCTATAGATGAACCTATCGTGACCTGGGACAAAGTCCTAATCATTCGTCGTAAATTATGTCATTTGGTGCCCTATTTTCATCTCCTGCATCCAAATGTCATAGTTATGCAAATTAGACACCTCGCGCCAAACTTGCACTCGCTCCAACACAGTTGAATTTTAAGACATTCGTCGATGGTTTCTTGTACGCAGTGTCTATTTGAAACCACACTCAAAACACGTTGAAGAAAACTCTTTAACAGCCGACTCTCTGCCGCCAACAAAATATAAGCAACATGTAACTAGAAACATCAAGATTGCTACACATGCAAGTTGTTTATGCGTACATACATATTCACATACACAAAAATACACAAACACAAATATATATATATATATATATATATATATATATATATATATATATACGTATTCAAAGTATATACTCACAAACGGCTGCATGTGTGTCTGCGTGAGTGTGTGTGTACATTTTTGTATGTGTCTAAGCACATGGATGAAGTTGATTACGCTTTATTTCTCTATGTGCCTACATAACGTTGTCTACAGTATAGAACGCAACATTGTATTCGTCATATACGTATATACAATATATATGCTGTACTAACCTATTAACGCTATAAATCTACTATCTTTGTCTATTTAGAGTGAAATATGTGCAACGGAAGCGGGTTTCCGATTTAAAACCAATTTCAATGCAGGTATTTGCTTGTTCCAATCTTATAATTGCTAACTGTGATAGTGACTTGCAGGTAATTATTAAGAATATGAGAGACTACTAAAGATCTATAATCCATTAAGTATTCCAAAATTAAAGTAGAATAAATGTCTGTTTTTGTATTAATGGCATTTAATAAAATTAATACTTTAGCATTTATGTCCATTAATGTATTTGTTTGTCATTTATCTTTCTCTAGACAGTCCCATTGAGCTATTGAAATACATCAACTCTGAAAATTAGTAAAACTGGAGTTGCCGGAGCCTAAATCTATGAGTTTACTTCATTAACAGCTTCAGCTGTGAGGCTATTTTCTCCTCTTTCTATAGATGTTCAGTGTTAAATTCTCTACAGGGAAAACTCCGAAGCTGGAAGTAGTTAAAACGCGTTTTGCTATACATGCACACCAACAACTCCTACACACACAGACGCAATCACACACACACATGCACACACACACCCAAGCACATATATATAATCCATATCTAAGTCAAGAGAACTTAGCTCTTACATAAGGGATGAAACCCTAAAAAAAACATGCATTATTGACGTGGAATCCAGTAATTAAGACTGTTATCCTTCTGTATTATACGTAAAACCACATAAATTGGTTTTATATAGCGATAACTAATGACGTTACAGCAAGAGAAATAGTTAACTACATGATATTAAGATTACAGTCATATATAAACTACAATTTAATCACATTCACAAAATATACAATATCAAACAATGGCGAATTCTGCATAATATGGTCAATACTATCCACAATATTTGAGTCGTATTATAAATCCTATCATAAGAATTCCATGTAGTTCTCAGGTTAAACTCTGAAACTTAAATCCTTTTACAGTTATTAGTAAAGGAATGATTGTTGTAGAGTTATAAGCATTACCGAGCAATGACATTCATGATGATTCTTTTATTTTCAGAGAACCACTAGCTATTTCTTAGTTGATATTTCCTTCGTATTTCTCATTTTGTAAACCAAAGTTTCCTTAGGATTCTCTTTTGAAACGTACCCAATCTCGTAGATGGGTTCTTTAATCCAAAGAGTCAGCACACGATGACCATCAAGAAGGAGTAAAAGCATTCAACACATTCCAAATCTCACTTTCGGATGGAATCGAAGTGCGTGACGTAATCATTCACTTAGTAGGAGTAAAACACAAGAGTTGGAAAAGGAATAACAACATCATTGAGTACCGGAAAATGGCATAGCTGGTTTTGATTTTACTTTAATATTACTGGAAGCCGTTGTTTCTGAAAATATAAGATTGTTTGCAACTATGGAATGAAACAATTCGACTGAAGGTGAATGGTTCTGCTTGAATCCTCAATGCAATTTTACTTCTCGATGGAAACTGTTGAACAAATCTTTCTTCTGTGCGTTCCGGACACAAAGATGGAGATAATGCAAATGCTGCTTAGCAGAATCACTTCGACAGAATTATAGTAGAATGTACTTGATGATATCAGTACACTTGCCTTTCTGATCGGTTGCTAGTTGTGTTTTCTTTTACTTATAGAATATGTTGGGCAACTTTACCTGAATATTTTGGTGCTCCCACTGCGGAGATTATTACCAGCAAAGTGAAATGTTACTAGGCAACCTATTACAGGGCCTGAATAGTTTTGCTACTCCAATTTTATATATAAATGCGACTTTACACTTTGCAGGAGACACGTTTCAAATCTCTAAATATCTATA
>NC_142946.1:40869796-40882296 GCF_046866305.1 Octopus bimaculoides
ATATATATATATATATATATATATTTAATATTATTATAAAATCTGGTAATTAACATTGATTTAAATTTTTTAGGTGATTTTAAATGTCTTGCCCGCTCACGTTTTGGTATGCTGCTATATTTCATGTTGAGAACAATTTAGGTCTTAATAGACACAAGATGTGATCTATTTCTAGCACATTAATTGTCCACGTTAGTGGTCAACGTTATTTGGTCGGTTCACGATTCCAGTTTGTTGGTTTTAGCCTTTATACTGCTATTCTCCTTATTCAGTCTTGTATTCCGAGTTTCAATTTTCAAAAGAACGGTGACGTTCTTTACTAACTGAAAAGATATGTGCCTTTTTGTCTTTTCGATGCAATGGAATAAATGCCTGTTATTGCTTACCATTCGTACTGTGTGTGTGTGTGTGTGTATTTTAATGCTAACATTGTCATTGTAAGAGAGTTGACTTTGGCTGTATCCATTTTGGAATATATATTGTTGTGTATATTATTAATGAGAGTTTTGAATTCATTGTGTTGAATGAGTGACTATGGATTAATACAATGTTGATCCAAAAGCATCAAGGTGTATAAAAATATTTATGAAAGTTAATCTCGTACTTTAATATAGAATGTTCATATAGTTGCACTTCTAGGTAGAGCGTCAATGAACTAGTAAACGTGGGGTAGCTTTTGTTTAAATTATAGACTAGAAACTTGTTTGGAAATGTCACGATTGAAGACGAAAAAATATTCTATTACAAGAATTTTATTCCATCATTACTGAATTATAATGCAACTTTACCAATTCAGTGATGAATTTTGTTAGAAAATTACTCGACCCAAAATTCTACTGGTTCTCATATTCTTGTGAGATCGTATCATACATGCTTAAGGTATCAAAAGGATGTAATAGCAATATGATCGTTATCCTTTTCCGGGGATGGGCAGCTTAGGAATTCCAGGTCATCTTTCTTCAGGCTTCGGCTGCGTCTTAAAACCAATTGTAGTATATCTATAGTTTTACCGAGTTTGCATATTTTGCTTTTTGGACCGTTCTGTGAGTGATCTTGGTTTGACAGTATTGCGATATTTTCTATTTACTCATGTTGAAGTTAATTATTTACAGCCAATATATTATTCCTTCGCTTTTATCCATCCTTACAAATTGGTGACTCCTTACAAATTACCATTTTTGCATTCCCAAGCAGTCAGTTAGTCTTATTCCTTGTTAAGATCTCTGCTGAAACTCCTGAAGCTTCGTTATCTATTTCCGCGCGTTGGCAATTGTTTACCTATTCATAACAGGTGGTATAAAGTGAGATGTTATAGTATTTAATATACATGACATCAGAACTTCCTCTTCTCATCTTCTTTATTTAAAATATCATTCTTGCTTTGGATAATGATTCATTACTTTAAGCATTTGGTTTAAAATATTCGTTTAAGCTATGACATGTGAAATGGGCATAAAATCACATTTGTTTATATTCCTACATTTAACAGGATTTTACTTTTCGTAGGATCATAACAGCTTCCATTTCACTGATAATTCTTTTCATTCACAGCTCCTTTTTTGAGGCATCTCCGGCTTGGGAGTGTCTTTCGGCCTATAATTCCTTTACGTATGTTGAAATCCACACCTCACTTCTGTCGTAATCTCACATACATTTTAGCTTAAAGTCGCTCGCATAAATGCAAACAATAAATTTTCGCTTGTTTATAACCTGTTCAAAAAACGTTGAATTTTTAACACAATTGTTGGTCGTTGGCCCCTATGATACATTCTTTGAATTAATATAGCCTCGATCTAAAGTAGAGTACTTGACCATAATTACCGTACGATACTTATAGAGGGTGGGCAAAATGTCTTGCACTAAATATGTTCAGTAGGACCTCGAGTTGTCAAAGACATGATTCAATGTTTCTAAAATGGAATAAAATAAAATAATTAAAATAAGGATGAATACACACGTCCTTGTACATGATGAAGAAAATGAATAATAATAATAATAATAATAATAATAATAATAATAATAATAATAATAATAATAATAATAATAATAATGATGATAATAATAATAATAATAATAATAATAATAATAATAGCATCCAGCACTATAAAACAGAGACGCTACGGTGCGGGGATGTAAACGAAATAACACCGGATTTTAAGTGGTGTTGCGGGACAAATACATAACAGAAAGACATAAACACACACATACACACATCGATACATCGATATAAATTTATATCTATATGCGCATATATATATATATATATATATATATATATATATATATATATATATATATATACGTGTGTATATAAATATATGTACATATATATGTATATATATATATATACTAATATATACTTTTGTTATTTACACCACCTGTCCTCGTCTGTTGTTATTATTTGTATATTCTCCCATATATATATATATATATATATATATATATATATATATATATTTATGTATATATACACAGATATATATATACATATGCCAACATACACACATATATATATAAACAAAGTATGGGCGTCTCAAAACCAAAACAGAACGAGTAACTCAAACTAGTTAGAATATTTATCTACTTATCTGTCTATCTATCTGATTGGGATATATATATATATATATATATTTATATATATATATATATATATATATATACAGAGAGAGGCGGAGAGGAAAGAGACAGTAGGGAGTGAATGCATGTGCACAGATAGATAGATAGATAGATAGATAGATAGATAGATAGATAGATAATATACTTCTTCATTGCAGTAAACTGTATAACATTTCTAAGGCTATGAAGAGATGTGTATCCATATAAAATTAATGGTTGAGCAGAAATCGCAATATGACGCTACATCTCATCTTTACGTTCCACCTGAGATCTGCGAATGCTCGTGCACTCATGAAATCAAGTGACTGAAATTGGAGAATTCTTCAGCCTTTCCGAATGATACTTTGTAACAGACTGCACAGTCCATATACCATACTTCATCTTATGTTACCAATTTGGCTTCCTATACAGTAACAGTGATAAAAAGAAAAGTGAAGAATGATGATGATGATGATGTTGAGGATGATGGCTGAAAAAGTTGAACACAATATGGCGGATGAAACAAAAAAATGCACAAAGTAGAATAATGAAAAAATATAACACCCTCTAAAGTACGTGTGTGTGTGTATATATATGTATGTGTGTACGTACGCATATATGTATATATATATATATATATATATATATATATATATATATATATATATATATATATATATATATATACATATGTATCTATATAGGTATCTATGCATGCTATATGTATGCGTATATGCATGTAGGTATCTGTGTATGTATTCATATATATATATATATATATATATATATATATATATATATATATATATATATATATATATATATATATATATATATATATATATATATATATATATATATGTATGTATGTATGTATGTATATAAACATATATAGAGAGAAAGAGAGAGAGAGAAACGTGTATATATAACATGAAACTGAAGAAGAATAAAATGTGGAAGTTGGATGGTAAAGCGCACTTATTTTATTCACTGTCGTTGTCTGACATATTTATCGCTTCAACACCTTAATATGTGCATTCATCTTCTTTATAGCTTAAAGAACTTTCATGTGAAGAGGAAATTCAGAGAAGATATAACAGCATTGATCAGACGTATCGAAACCATTGCAGATGATGCCAGTTAAAGAAAGAGTGAGAAACAGAAGAGCAAAGAAGAAAAAGAAAAGCCATACGCATATAATAATAATAATAATAATAATAATAATAATAATAATAATAATAATAATAATAATAATAATAAGGAATTTTTGATTCAATATCCTTCACACAAAAGTTATTTTGCATTATATATATATATATATATATATATATATATATATATATATATATATATATATATATACATGTATGTATGTATGTGTGTTTATGAGTATGAATAAATGAACGACTGTTATAGCTTGAATGCGAATACTTGATTGCAGACAAGAAAGAAAAGACAGTTCTCTATACTTCATATAAAGTGTTATATTATTTAATAAGCTGAAAGTTCAAATTTCGTTAACCTGAGTTGAGATTCACGCCTACAATTGTCAGAGAAAAACCCGAACAAAAGCTTAATCTGACGCTTGTAGACAGGAAACTCAGAGTAACGATGTCCTGACTGCAGTAAAAGTTTAATAGAGACATATATGAGACCTTAAGTACCATTCTGAGTGTATCGAGCTGTTCGACGCAAATTAGGTAGATGATGAGCAGTTGCCGATTTGCGATTTGAGAGGAAGTGTGTGATGTGGAATCGAGAAGGTAGGTTTTGGAGTTATCGTAATCTAGATGGAAATGGAGTAAATCCAGTATCAGTTATATATATATATATATATATATATATATATATATATATATATATATATATATATATATATATATTATGAAAATTATAAGGGTAAAATATTTAGAAAATGTTTTCATACCACTGGTTAGCAAGCGTAATAAAACTCAATAAACAACATATTGCGATCAGATTTCAGCATATGCCAACCATAGAACATGACACATCAAGTGCTCAAGAAACAAAAATATTAGTGAAATACGTAGGTAGAATCATAGACCATATTTCCGAGTTAATATTTCCGCTCTTCCACCATTCTTACCAGCCATTACATACCTATTTGTATTTTTTCATGATCTCGTGTATATATGTTTATAAGTGTGTATATCAATTGACTGAGAGGTTGAACAATGACCTCATCATTAACAAACTTATCTCTTTCGTGTAGCCTCTAATAATAGCTTTAGGCTGATTATATTTATACGAGTGTCATTCTAATTAATACTCTATTATAAGTTTCTGTTGTTACATGATTCGAGACTGTCATGTAAGTTTAATGGATGATACTCAAATCCGCAGTTACGTTGTTGTTTGTTTGTCTAAAATTGTGTTGTTCATGTTCTTCGATTCCTTCAAGGAATAGGTAGTGAATCGGAGCAATGGAGGGATGGAGGGATGGAAGGAGACGAGCGACGGAATTTACACGGTAACAGAGATAGACAGATGACGTATGCTTGTATACAGTGAAGGAAGAATATATATATATATATATATATATATATATATATATATATATATATATATATATATATATATATATATATATATATTGAAGGAGAGAAAATGGAGAAAAATGGGATGTTTGACTAATTTATTTATAGGATATAAAGATGTTGAAGTTTTGGATTATATAATCCCTAATGTTGATCTAACTTCAACGAATTATATATATTTATTTATATACACACACAAACACACACACACACACACACATATATATGATGCTCTAATCAGTCACATCATCACGTGATATATATGTGTGTGTCTTCATGTAGACTCGTTTACCGTTTTCTCTACAAACTACATAAAAGCCCTTCCGTGATTTTCTCGGGTGCGAATGTGGGCTCTCTGGTCGTATTTCCATGCTGTTTATCACGTCGGGATGACTTCAGATTAATTTCCTATATGTTTTCATCACGCCGTCGCACCTTGCCATCACTTTTGTGTGTCGCATATATATATATATATATATATATATATATATAGATAGATAGATAGATAGATAGATAGATAGATAGATAGATAGATAGATGGATAGATAGATAAATAGATACACACTTGTATGGGTGTGTGAGGGGTAGGATGTATGTATGTCTGTGATTTTGCGGGGGGGGGGGGGTTGTGTCCCATTCAACACTTGACAATTGGTTTTGTGTATGTGTGCGTAGCTAACCGGTCCGGCAATAAAAAACAATGGAAAACCTATCACATTTATAGCAGGTCGATTTGTTCAACTAAATTATTGAAGCTTGTACCCCGGCATGACCGCAGTTCAGTGTCTGAAACGAGTAAAAGATGAAAGGCAAGATATAAGGACCAACCTAGTGAGCACCCAAATAAAATATTCATAGTTCTTTCACCCGGTACCAAATACATATCCATATATAATTCTCTGCTCATTAAATAAGTGATTCGGTGCCACGCAACAGTCCGTTTCTTAATTTTATAATATCGTAATATACTTCCGAATGATACCAGGTGGTTTGTCTTGGATATTCACGCCAATGCTTTAAAATATATTTTAAGTTGCCTCTTGTGTTGTTGCAAATAAAATACACTGCTCTCTGTTACCAGTTTCGCTGATGAGGGTAGTCTTAGCAGAGACTGTATTAGATAGTATAGAAAATTATCTAATTTGTTGCTGCACATTGCGAATAAAATTATGCATATTTACTGCTAGGATGATATTAGTTTTGTTGTCTCGGGAAGGTGCGTAAGGCAATATGAGGGTTGCTATATTTGTAGAGAATGGTATATTCAATGTGTCTTGAACGTGTGTGTGTGGGTGCACACATTTGAATGTATATGTAAGAGGCGAAGGAATGTATGTAGAAAATAGTGAAGTGAGAATGAGTGACGGTGGAGTAGTGTGTCGAGTAAAGGTCATAAAATGTTTCATTGAGAGAAAACTGATGTATAATTAGGTCTTATTCATCGACGTGAACCATTGACAAAATGTCGGCTTAAATAAGTGTTTTAGATGAAGAAACTGATGTAGAATAAGGAAGTGTGGTGAGGAAAGGGAGTGGGAGAATGTGAGAAAGAAAGGAGGATCATTTGAAAGAAAAATCTAAAAAAGAAAATAAATATATAGAACGTCAGTAATAGCAAAAATTCACAAAAGTTAGAATTAGAAGAGGAAAGGCGAGGAGGAAGGGGAGGAGGAGAGGAGAAGTGGAGGCAAGTAAGGGGATAGACGATGATGAACAATATTAAAAAGTGGGAGGCTTAACTAATGTGGAAGAAGTAGAGCAAGAAGAAAAAGTTGAGCAAGCGGGATCAAGAAACCATAAAAGATACAAATCCAAAAATAACAAGTAATAGTAGTAGTAGTAGTAGTAGTAGTAGTAGTAGTAGTAGTAGTAGTAGTAGTAGTCGTTGTTGTTGTTGCTGTATGTGGTGGTGATGGTAGTGATGGGGTATTGGTGGTGGTGGTGGTGGTATTGGTGGTGGTGGTTGTGAGGTGCGGCTGATGGGTGAGGGTGAATGTGGTACTGGTTTTCGTGAATACTAGAAAAAAATTAAAGTGGATTTAACGAAATCAAAAAATAACTTAGAAAACATATAAAAATAGTAAGAAGCAAAATAAGTGGAGGGGGAGGAGGAGGTGGTGGAGAAGAAGAAGAAGAAGAAGAAGAAGAAGAAGAAGAAGAAGAAGAAGAAGAAGAAGAAGAAGAAGAAGAAGAAGAAGAAGAAGACTATGATGGTGAAGACGATGACGGAGACGATTATGATGACGACAGAGCAATGATTCCTGAAATACGCATATACGATCGTAACCTTCGATCGCGTTCTTTACATACACGAATTCATAAAGGAAACATCATAACTTTCGTTGCCACCTCTAATTTCCATGGAAAATCTCTCGAGATTTAAGAAGGAATCGCAAACGCTAACAGGCGTAAAGCACAGTATTTACTTCTAAGGCTCTAATATACGTCGTAGCATGTTATGGTTCCATATCGAAGAATAGTGTCCCTACCGGCAATTAATATATACATACCATTTGCCAGGAATGTGCTTAATATGTAAAATTTGTATATTCATTTTGTGTTACAGCGTTAAATTTACTGGTCATTTAAGTTATGTGTTTTGTGGATGGTTAATAGGATCGATGTGGAGCTCAAGAACGAGCAAAACCTCCTGAAACATGAATATAAACCCATTCCCTATTTTTCTATCTCTTATTACATTGATTACATAGACGTATTTGTATGCGAAACATCGTGACTGTTAGTGCGCCCTTATAATTTCTATAGAAATAGACATATATGCGCCTATACATAGACACACCCACACACACAATATAATTTCGCACATAATTATATTGTATATCTTGCAATCTGAAAGTTTGCGATATTTATATTGATTTGTAACTAAGACACAAAGCTAAAAATATATACGATTGGTATACAGAGAATTAAAATCTTCAGCAGTACTACATTTTATCCGCCCTGTGAAAGAATAAAACACAAATTCGAGCTAAGTGAGGATTTGAACTCAGAAATTTATGTGTCGTTGCTAAATAATTATAGCTTTGTCCAAATTGCCACCAACGCATATCCACATTTCATAGATATTATTTATAGTAGAATTATATGTGTAACGTATATTACAGGTGCATGCGTGGCTGTGTGGTAAGTAGCTAGATTCCTAACAACAGGATTTGGGGTTCAGCCCCCACTGCGAGGCACCTTGAGCATGTGTCTTCTATCATAAACTTATGGTGACCAAAGCTTTTTGAGAGGATTTGCTGGACGGAAACTGGTGCAGAAATGGTGTACTTCAAATGAATATAAGGTGACGTAATCCAATGGTAGAGGGGGATCCTTGGATTAGGTACTCTAAAACAGTCGGAAGGACGCGTGGTCCGTGTGAGCTTGTATTAAATAGTAAAAAATAAAACACAGAGAAAAAGGAAGACTAAAAAGCATAAAGCAAACTGCAAAAAAAAGACATGTATTAAGAAGACGCTTAGAGAAGAAAAAGAGTAGTCGCTTTACGTTTCGACCATAGCTCCGCTTCGGACACAGGATCAAATAGGAAGGTTTAACACGAATATATATATATATTTCTCAGATATGAGATAGTAGTAGTAGTAGTAGTAGTAGTAGTAGTAGTAGTAGTAGTAAGCAGTAGTAGTGGTAGCAGTAGCACTACCACCATCAGCAGTAATATGTAAGATATATGTTGAGACAATTAGATGGCTGTGAATATTGAATAATAGGGTAGAATGAACGTCAATGGAGGAACAGAGAGAAAGAATGAATACATGACGAATGAAAAGGAAAAGAAAGAGGCCAATGATGTAGTGTTGAAAATTAGCAGGGAGAGAGAAAATAGAGAATGAAAGAATAAGGAAAAACGTAAATAAAATGATTGGTTCGCGTGTTGTCTGTAAAATAATGTTTTATTATTTTCATTGAAAATTTAGCTGTGAAGTATCATAACGTGTATTTGTTAACTAAGCAATGCATAACTGGTAACAATTCCACTGATAAAGCTTCTATAGAAATAACCATTCTAGTAGGAGAGAGTGGCTTAAAGACACGTGTGGCATTGTGAATTCTGAAAGACTGTATTGTTCAGTTTATCACAAGCATGTGGGAAATGTTAATTCGTGGCATAGAGCACCCGCAGATTTTGCTGTTGACAAGAAGAAATTATGTAAGTATATCTATGTATACGTTTATATATTATATATATATATATATATATATATATATATATATATATATATATATATATATAGGGAGATGCACTTGCATAGCAAGTGACCTGATCTGAGATCGTGTGCTGGAACGAAAACAATTGCAGCGTGGAAGGTGTTTATAAGCCATTTAAAATAACACACAAAATCCGTTAGATTCACTTGTGTGTTATTTTATTTTAAATGCCTTATAAACACCTTCCACGCTGCAATTATATATATATATATATATATATATATATATATATATATATATATATATATATATATATATATATATATATATACGACGGGCTTCTTTCAGTTTCCGTCTACCAAATCCACTCACAAAGCTTTGGTCGGCCAGAGGCTATAGCAGAATACACTTCCCCAAGGTACCACGCAGTGGGACTGAACCCGGAACCATGTGGTTGGTAAGCACAGAGCCACTCCTATTTTATCGTAACACAACGCCAGATCACACATCGCAAAAATGACATTGGCGAAACTACAGGAGTTGGAAGTTCTCCATCATCCACCAAACTCTCCTGATCTTGTTTCCATTGACTACCACTTCTTGCAGAATTTGGATAACTTTTAATAGGAAAAAAATGTAATACCGACGATGCTGTAAGACAGGCCTTCCAGGATTTTATTGACTCTAGATTGCC
Source organism: Octopus bimaculoides (assembly GCF_046866305.1). Taxonomy (NCBI): domain Eukaryota; kingdom Metazoa; phylum Mollusca; class Cephalopoda; order Octopoda; family Octopodidae; genus Octopus; species Octopus bimaculoides. The sequence goes on from NC_142946.1 coordinate 40,879,817, forward strand.
GAGCTTTTACAGTTCCGAGCTGGACAAGATACTGCTGAAATGGCAAAAGTGTATTGACAATATGGCTGCATACTTTGAGGGATAAAACATTTATTTATAAAACATTAGCAAACTCTTTTTTTTCTTTTCTACAAATTTCATACTTGACGACCTAATATTACGTATGCATGGAAGTATGTATATATGTATGTGTATGTTTGTATGTAAGTACATTATATGCATGTATATGTGAATATGCAAGCCTGTATGTACGTATGTATATGTGTATATGAGTACGTATGTGTTTATCCATGTATGTATGTATGTATGTATATGTACGTATGTATGTATCTTTTTGCATCTACGTGTGTTTTTAAGAGAGATACAGTAGCAAAAACTTTTAAGAATTTAATAAAAAAATATTACAGTTAAAATTCAAGCACACATACACAATAAACACACTGAATACTACATACACACGCATACACACACATGCACACATACACGCGCGCGCGCGCAAATACACTCTCACATTTTCTCTTATACGTTCTTCTATATGTAAGTAGATATTAATATTTATTTCTGTGTGACAAATAGGTACGCAAAAAGTAAAATCATCCACCGATTTCTCTCTCTCTCTCCCTCTCTGTTTTTCTTTCTCTCTCTCTCTCTCACTCTGATATTTCTATCTCCTGGGGTCGCGGACTACATATACTCATATCATAGAATATCGAATAAGTTATAGTTCTCGTGATTTTGATTTGCCATCAGATCCAGTACAATAGACCTGTTAAGGGATGGTTTTTCGACAGCATTGCTCCATGACCGTACATACCAACAGCTTTGTTATGAAATGATATTGACAAGCTAGCAAAATAGGTCTACCAGCAATCCTATTTAAATATCTTCACTTTTATTACGACAGACTACATTCTACAGAAACTATATAATTATCAGACTATCATGTATTGACTCTAGGCTATTAATTCTTCATTGCATACGCTCTAAGGCTTTCATTATGGACTTGTAAGTAATCCCTGGATATAGATTTATTCATTAATGAAGCAGGAGTCAGATCGTATGCAATAAAAGAATATATACATACACGTATACACATCAATATATATATATATATATATATATATATATATATATATATATATATATATATATATATATATATATACTCACACACTAACGTGCGTGTGTGTGTCCTGAAAGTTACTAAATGAAAGACAGGGAAGAGCAAATTCTCAAGGCGGTATGTGTACAATTTGAAGATACCACATATCTGTAGAGAAAATATGTCTGCATTACAGGTTTAATGTAATAATGCAATAACCTATTTAGTACCACAATTTACAGCGAACGATCAAATAAACTTCAAGCTGGGATATCAAGAAAATTTCCCTGCTATTCATATGAGATTTAAAGATATATTTTTTAACATGCATAATTGGTGTGTTCAGTTATTTTAATTTTGTTCTTTATTCTTAATTGTCCATTCATGATATATTTCGGTTGAGTGGTTATTGTGGATGTAAGAATTCAAAGTTTTGAGTTTAGATTTTACCGCGAGAAGACCTTCGTGAAACTATGCCATGCATTGTTTTTTTATAGAGGTAGCTGTAGCTGTGTGGTAATAATGGTGCCTCCCGACCACGCGGTTCGGTGTTCAGTGCCACTGCGTGGCACCTTCCTCTTGTGTTTCTCTACTATAACCCTATAACCTCAGATCGATCAGTCAGTGGATTTGGTAGAAAGAAACTGAAATAATTCTGTCATATACGTGTGTGTCTTTTTCTCCATGTTTGTACGCGATCACAACTCGACAACCGGTGGTGGTGTATTTACGTCAGAGTAACGTAGCTGCTTGGCAAACTCTCTTGGCTGAAACAAGTAAATATATGTTGGCTCCTACTTAAATGAATTTTTCTTATGTTTTCTGTCATGTCTTATTGTTTAGTCATCTTCTGGGTCTTCTTTAATTTGCAGAACTGGTTCATCAGATGGTTACCGCAATCGATGACTATTTCACCAATCCATTAAGTGAATTAATATGCTCATCAATTAGTATCAATAGTTTCACTTTATATATCCGTTATCATAGCATCAAATATGTTATAACATACATATTTACACTCATACATATACATATGTATATATAAACATTATAGACACATATACATACATATATAATTATATATAACATACACACACACACTCACACACACATATTATATATTAATATATATATATATATATATATAATCTTATGTGTAAATATATTTATATATGTAAATATGCATAAAATTATGGGGACGTGCGTGGGTGTCCAAATGTGCAAACAGCCATACATACAGTGTGTGTGTTTATATATATATATATATATATATATATATATATATATATATAGATATATACACATATAGATAAACACATACATACATACATACATACATACATACATACATATATACACATATATACATACATACTCA
>NC_142946.1:40887296-40907296 GCF_046866305.1 Octopus bimaculoides
ACAACCCAAGAATTCTATGAGGGGCTAGTTGAAAGTATGAGTAATGATGCCCTAGGATTGAATCTAGGCCTCTGAGAGAACAGTGTGAGTCGTCTCTTCCAGAGGAACTTCGGGTCGAAGATCATGGACAATTTTCAAAACTATTTGGTTTGGCAGTGCTGCAGAGTGGTATTGCCCGTTCGGGACAAGATCCTCAGGCCGAGATGCTTGCCGGGGGACGAAACTCTTCTCCATGCAATATTTCAGTAACCCTGCATTTGAGGGTTGTAGGATTGCACGGTATCGTATTCTCACGTATAAGACGAGTATGTTAAGCTTCAAGACACTTCGCATATATTTATATCTATACTTAACCTAATACCGCATATGTCAATAAATGTTCTTTTAGCGTTATCTATTTCATTGCTAATTGCATTTACATTAAAAACATACATACATATATATATATATATATATATATATATATATATATATATATATATATATATATATATATATATATATATATATATACATACATACATACAGCTGTACATTATTTACATTATTTACATTTGGCAGATAGTTGTCCTCATCTTGTTTGTTGTTAACAACACACAAGATGAGGAGAAATATCTGTCAAATGTAAATAATGTAAATAATGTACATAATTACTCGTCTCTTAAATATAGAACTGAACAAACACATATATATATAAATATGTACACATATATATGTGTGTGTATGTATGCATGTACGTACGTCCGTATGTATGCATGTATGTAAAGAGAGAGGGAAAGAGAGAGATAAACTGATAGACTGATAGATGCATACGTACATACATACATACATACATACATACATACATACATACATACTTACATACATACATATATGCATACATACATAAATATATATAATATTTACATGTGATAGGAATATATATTGAACTCTGTGGTTTTGACACTAACACTGGTGTCGCAAATCAAGGATGACCACGGAACACCAATTTCCAATTCCATCCAGTTATATTGTACAAAATTTGGATAGCAACTCGGCCAAGTTTTCGTGCAACCTTCTGTATGCAATAATCCTATCAAATTGTCATTACTTCTTAATTAGTTCGACATAGATAACACAGGTATTAATTAATTTTCAATGGATTCTCGATGAATTCATTAATCTAGTATATTTTATTTCATTATATCATAGTTTTATTTTATTAATCTAGCTACTAAATACTTGATAATTTCAGAATTCATTTTGTTGCTTTAATAAATTTCTATGATTTGTTACATTTAAGTAAAACTTTAATGGATCGTTGCTCTAGTGAATAATTTTTAAATATTCCTGATTAAATGTTTATTTTAATTTCATTAAGTTCATATTGATAAATATGTTTACTCAATGCCCACCATTTGTCAATTAAAATGCAATTTTCTTTCGCAGCAGACATTTTCAAATTTATTCTGCAATAACTCCGCAGTTACGGTTTTGCTGCCTCTAACGCTGTTAAAGAGACCGGAAATATGAAATATAGCAATTATAAAGTTTGTGAAATTGTTTAAACTTTGTTCAAGTAGTGTGAGGTAAAAATGTTGTTGGTTTTATTTTTCTCCTTTTAATATTATAAATGATATTACATGCAAAAAAAAAAATAATAATTAGAAGCAGACGTGTATGCGTACCAGTGGTGAAGAGCATAACAAACAGAAGGAAAAAGGAGTCATACTGTAATAACGTTAGCTCAAGTGCTTTCTATCAGTGGAAAACGAAACGTTGAGGAGTCCATGGCATGCTCTTTAGCTTCGTTGTGACGCATATTTATGTCTGCTAAATCTTACAAATGACTCTTCAAATTGCAGCATGAGAGGTTTCAGTCGGCGAAACTTTAATTCCTCCAAAATGTGTGCGTTAGAAACACTTAATAGAATGTGTATAGTGTATATGTGATGTGTTTGGAGTAGAACAGAGCGCAATAACGTATAAATTGCCGAATAGCGACAAAGATTGTCAATGCATACGAAATATATATATATATATATATATATATATATATATATATATATATATATGCATTCATGCATATGTTAACGTGTGTATGTGGTTGTGTGTTTAAGTTCCGCATGTCTGCGTTATGCCTAGCGAATGCATAAATGATTCACGTGCTCGATTCCATTCATGAAGATCTGCATTTAAACTCATTGTTGATAGCGTGCGTGTATAACGATTAATATGTATCACGAATAATTTTAGTATTCGATTGGAAAATCCATGATGAGTTAGATGTGTAGACAGGATTCCCTTCAACTTTCAAAATCTACAACCGTATAACTGAAAGACATTAGCATTTGTAACGTTTCCGTTTAAAAAGTTATTCTTACTACACGTATTTAATTTATTTTCTTAACCATCCTCACTAATTGCTCAACAAAATTGTGTTTTGGTGCATCGTTCTCTTCCAACACCTTCTTTAAAACGGTATACCAAGATAATTCTTCGCTTACAAAACAACAATTTCTAAGCTGCTGGAACAAACTATGTCTTGCAACAGGACTCTGCACCATACCACACTAGCAGGTGAACCCAGCCATGGCTATCACATCTGAGAGCACATCACCTCTAACATCTTGACGCCTAATTTCCCGGACTGCAGCTCTCTCCATGAACATGTAAGGGGTGCAGTTGAGCGAGAAAACAACAAAACTCCTAACACCAAAGAAGAACTGGAGGCAAGGATTATGGCAGCATTCAAAAACTTAAACAAGGAGACCGTTCAGAAGTGTTGCAGGACATTCTGAAGTTGTCTGGTGGCCGTGGTTGAAACCAATTGCAAATTTATTGAATAAATTCGCTCTTTGGTATTTCAACATATTTTTATGTAATTTTCATTTTTGCGTAATTTAGACGAGGGTTTGTTAACCGCAACCTAAATATATATATATATATATATATATATATATATATATATATATATATATATATATATATATATATATATATATATACATATACATTTACGTATGTGTATATAAGTGTGGGGCTATACACGTGCGTGTCTTTCTAATTAAAGTAATGTATTCACTACCTCACTCCATTGCCAACATATATATCTGTGTATATACCTGCATGCTAACGTACAAGTTCACACACACACATACACACAAACACATACATGTACAAAATGATTCCGGGGTTTTCGTTCGTTCTTACGTTCTAAGCTCAAATTTCGCCCTTTGACGTGCTACCCACGTCAATCTTAATGCACCTATTATTATAGGGATTGTTTCTGTTCTTTAGGTTCCACATTCAGGTTACCACTACTTCCGGATCATTGCATTTTGGGAGTGTCCTCGCTCCTTTTAGAGATACATTGTCATCTATTGGTATTGATAATCCATTGTTGTTGTCGTTGTACTCTAGCAGTTCCAAGTTCTATTATTTTCTGTTAGTGACACTGAGGCTACAACCGAGTTTTTAAACATAGTTTTCAATTCTGCTACTGACATTACGAAGCGCCCCGTCAATACTTGGGACCACCTCGGAATTTCCCATTGCTAACAAATGCCCTACCTCCCATGTTAGTAGATCATATCTCTCAACCTCTTTTATTATTATTATTAACATCATTATAATTATTGTTGTTCTTGTTATCGTCATCATCGTTATCACCATCATCACCAGCACCACCACTACTACCATTACCATTCTAAACGTGCAGCAAATTTCCTTTTGTAAGTAATGACAGATGCTACTTGCTGTTTCTGCAATTATCCTGCTGTTCATTTTGACACTACTTTGTTCAATTTGAACAATCACACAAAATTTAATTAAATTGTGTGTAATCAAGACAATGATATTCAAACATATTTTAGTCTCCTCAATGAATCTATGACCCAACAATTTAAAGAAGAACATGTGTTGTTCGGCGATATATGATTTCATTTGACCTTCATTGGCGACGATGTTATGTAATATTATAGTTTACATGTTGTGTAATATTTTTTCTGAATCTAATCTCTGCGGCGTTTTCACAAATTATTCATTATCTATCGATAATGACTTCTGAATCACTGTTTGTCTTTTGTTTTCAATATTCCTTTACTTGCTTGTATCATAAAGTATTATTTTGCCTCTTTCTGTTTTACCAGAAGGAAATTAAACATAGCATGGTAAAACATTAATTAATGCTATTTTGCTTGTATACATCTCAGAAAATACCTTTCAAGGCTACAAAACATACTATATGTTCTCTATTCGGAATAATTTCGTTTAGCGAGTAACCTATTCCAGTATGAAATAGCATTTATCATTTAAAATGTAATTTTTAAAAGTCTCAGCTTTTAATTTCTTTAAAGCATTTACGCTATATTTGTAAAGAAAATTAAAACACTTTTCCGTGAGGTATAGAGCAATTAATTTTGCAGTGTGAAATTAGTTATTTTACTCTGTTGAAGATAATTACTTCTTAAACTCACTGTTAGATAATCTAATCTATCCTCTTATGATATTAAACCGAGTATTTCCTCTGATTGGCCATCAACACTTTCTCCGCATTCTCTTGTGGTTAGGGCAGCGGTCTCGCGGTCGGAGGATCGCAGTTTCGCTTCCCGTACAGGGCGTTGTGTGTGTTTATTGAGCGAAAACCACTGAAGTTCCACGAGGCATCCCTGTTGTACACTTTCGGCCCAACTTTCTCTCACTCTTTCTTGCTGTTCCTTGAGTAAAACTGCGATGGACTGACGTCCCGTCCAGCTGGGGGGGGGGGGACACATACGCCATAGAAACCGGGAAACCGGGCCCATGAGCCTGGCTAGGCTTTGAAAGGGCTCATAAATAAATAAAAATATATATTATGTATGTGTATGCCTGTGGATATGTATTTTTTACATAGCATCTCCACAATCTTTGCACGAGACAAATTTCTCTATTCGTTCTCACAACTGCAAAGGAACCGAAAGGAATTTAACATCCAGAGAGCATGCTTCATGCTACCAACTTATATTCGTTCGTGAGTCACGGTGTTCTGCTAACGAACTATACAACATCATTTTACTTTTATGAACACTAAATACTACAGGGATTGGCAAATATTATTGGCTTATGCGTAAAGTACACTTGGCATATTTTTCAAAATAACTACAATATTGTCCTACAGAATAGATTTGTTATACCTTGAGAAATGGCCAAATATCTGTAAAAATGTTTTCATTTATTTATCAATAATACAAATTGCTCATACAAACGCAATATTATGACATGAAAATATCCCGTCTTTCTGGAAGGGAATACATGATAAAAACAAATAGATCTGCAGATTGAAATTAAGAGATGAAATCATGACAAATTTTCTTAACAAATCTTCTAGTAACGAAACTTATATTGACGATACGTATGGCTGATGATAATTGAAAACGTTTCAGAAGGATGTAGAATATCATGATACGTCCCTCTCTTCGGCTTGAATACCTACCACAATGTGAAATGGGAAACCCAATTTGAGGAAGTTTCGTCTTCACATAAACACGTAGGGAGAGATATAGACACTTACACGCATGTGCATGCATAGGTGCAACAAATATATACATATATGTATGCGTGTGCATGTATATATATATATATATATATATATATATATATATATATATATATATATATATATATATATATATATATATATTAGTTCATCCCGTATATAATGCGGTTTTTTATACTTCTTTTATTTTTCAAAATTAAGATTAAAATCTAAAATATACTTTCTTTCGTTTTCTACAGTGCTCTTCCATCTATCTGGTAGATTTGCAAGGCCAATCTTCCAAAACTTCACTTCTCCATGACGAAAAATACTCATCCGTTACTGTCCTGACCTTGTGTACAGAATTCATATGTTTTCCGTCCAAATGATTTTTAAGACTGCGGAGTAAATTATAATCAGACGAGGCATTGTCTGGCGAATATGGTGGGTGCGGCATCGTGGGTGCGGCTCCAGCATTTGAATGTCATCCTCGCTGTATGTTGTTGAATATTATCCTGATGGAAGAACATCTTATTTCTTGAAACCAAACAAAGATGGTCGTTATACTTCTAGCGCTGACTTAAGCCGCTCAAGCTGTTGTTGCCTTCATTGAATTCATAAAGTGAAATATGCTGAGTGTGCTCCTTTGTCATATCCCTTTTAGCTTTGAAAAAATATGTGCACTCTTCAAAACTTGCACTAAGAATAAGTACAAGGTAAAATGACTACCTGCTTTTATAGCCAGTTGATGCAGGTAGTTTATTCCGTCTTCCTCCGTCTTTTAGTTCATGCAATTGAAAAAAATCGCATTATTTATGGGATGACCCAATATATCAATATATATATATATATATATTATTATTATGATTGACCGTTGACTGAACACTATTCAATTTTTTTTCTCCGTGTTTTTCTCCTTGTCTCCGTATTCTTTCTGTTGAAGAGCGTAGCTCGAAACGTCAAAGACTTTCCGTATTCCCGAGCGTCATACTAATATATACTTTTGTTATTTACACCACCTGTCCTCGTCTATTGTTATTATTTGTATATTCTCCCATATATATATATATATATATATATATATATATATATATATATATATATATATATATATATATATATATGTTACATATTATACATATATGTTTGTGTGTTAGTATATATGTGTATATATATATACATGAATATATATATATATATATATATATATATGTATATATATATTCATACGTATTTATATACGTATGTACACACACACATATACATGTGGATGGATGGTCATACATATATATACACACATACACATATATATATATATATATATATATATATATATATATATATATATATATATATATATATATATATATACATACACATATATCATCCATTATATTTCTGTGCATATGAATACATGTGCACGCACACTAACACACATGCACACTTACACACCCACACATAAACATGAACCTGCGTGCACCGATGTGCATACGAATTAGTTGGTTTTGTAAGTTCGTATATTCTTCTCCTCAATATGTTTTAATCATAATTTGCACACTTGCAAATTGCGCTACCTCAGGGATATTGTGGAGACAATTTTAAGAAACTTTTCTCCAACTAATAATAATTTTTTCTACAGGTAAAATTGCATAAAAGTGTTGATACAGGTACAATACTTGTCGAATATCTTAATATGAGAACATTTTGCATAAGCATATTTCACTATTTTAGCTGTTTTCAATAGTAGTAGTAGTAGTAGTAGTAGTAGTAGTAGTAGTAGTAGTAGCAGTAGTCAGAAACGGTTTCAGATTTCCTGGGGAATGTGGAGATGAGACGATTACGTCGATTTCAGTATTCCGCAGGTATTTATCTTAACGTCCCAGAAAGGATGAAAAGTAAGTCGGCCTCGGCAGAATTTGGACTCAGAACATGAAGACGGACAAAACACCGCTAAGCATTTCGTCCCGTGTAATAACGATTCTGCCTTACTCGCTGCCTTCATAATATAAATTAATTGTTGTCAATTTAATCAAGATTGTGGTGGTGGTGGTGGTGGTGGTGGTGCTGTTTGTTGTTGCTTTTGTTCAGGTTCGAGATGCTGATGGGTGTTATGGCGATGCAGTTGTTTTTGATGAGGGTAGATATGCTGATGCATAAATAAATACGGATCGCGGTATTGTCATATCTGTCTGTATGTCGCATGATATAATAATAATAATAATAATAATAGTAATAAATTATCATCATCATGTTTATTATTGTTCATCATGTTATTATTATTATTATTATTATTATTATTATTATTATTATTATTATTATTATTATTATTATTATTATTATTATCAATATTATTAATTTGTTCACTATTTTTATTATTATTTGTCCTGCAATCAGAGTGAAAAATACAATATACCACTGCATGTGTGTGCGCACGCGTGCGTGCATGTGTGTATGTGTGTATGTGTCTGTGACTGTGTCTTTGTGTGTATGTATACATATATAAAGATTTTCCATAAATCACTCAAAGAGCTGCAGGCTATGTTTCAAGAAATAACAAACTGAATCTCGCAGCTCTGCTATTCCTGGTGTTCAGAAAAATATTCACCCTCTAGATTACGCAGACAAAATAAACAAGAATCACCAAAATGTTTCAATGCCCTGAGTCAGATATTCCTAGCGTATTCTTTCTTTTTAATATTATATTATTACAGTGTATAGAATTCACTATTAGAAATTCGCATATTCCTCTTTCCTTATTTTTGATTTGTTTCGTTATTTCAATGGACTTTCAATTTTAGTTATATTTTTGCAGTTTTTCCTTTCAATAGAGGAAGGGCAAAAGAGATAGAAATAGAGAGGGGGGGGGGGGGTAAGGAATATAGGAAATATTTAAGTGATGAATTATATTGGTTGAGTAAAGAATATGACAATGAAGAGAAAGTTCTAGGATCGATATTCTCTTAGACAAATTGTTCATCCTTTGCAAAGATATTCCGAAGAATGTTTTCTTGGATTCCTTTATCAAATGCTTTTTAGGTTTAGTGGTTCTACATTCGGTTTTCAAAAGCTTTTCATTTGTGATTTTTCTTGTATTCTTCTTGTTACAAATTTTAGTTTCTGACCAAAAGCGAAAGGTGAAATGAATGGTGATATATCAAACAAAATATAAGATTTAATTTTCATTTACTTCATGTTATGTTCTGAGAACATCTAAAGCGTGCTTGTTGATGTATTCTGTAGATGGTCCTCAAAATTATTTCCCAGGTTTTACTCATCTATCCTTTGTATTCTGATCCCAAATACAACCAAAGATTCCATTGCTCTAAAGTTCTTTCAGAGAGGGTACGTTAAAGCATCAGTGAAATACAGAGATCATTCGACTAATTCTCAAATACATGATTTCGTGTTCTGTTCAGGAAACATAATTTAATCTGTATTTATTTATTTAATACGTATTTCGTAAAAATGAAAACCAACGCAAAAATAAACGTCAATTGACAGCCATCAGAATATCTTTATATAGCGACTGGGTGATATAACAGAGAACAGCAAGTGGTACAAAGAAATTGATTATAGGGAAGCAATATAAAAAAAAAAATCAAACACAAACATAAATATAAATGTGAGTATGAGCGTGGATGTACTGCCACATATTTCTACACACACGCACCCACACACACGCACACACACACACACACACACACACACACACATATATATATATATATGTATATTTGTATATATATATATTATATATATGCGTACATACATTCCTTCATACACAGGTCTACATAGCTAGTTAGGTAGCTATATACATACACGCACACACACACACACACACACACACACACATATATATGTGTACTCTTCCACCACAACTTTCTCTCACTCTTACTTCCTGTTTCTGTTGTGCCTGTAATTCAAAGGGTCAGCCTTGTCACACTGTGTCACGCTGAATATCCCCGAGAACTACTTTAAGGGTACAGGTGTCTGTGGAGTGCTCAGCCACTTGCACGTTAATTTCACGAGCAGGCTGTTCCGTTGATCTGATCAACTGGAACCCTCGATGACGTAAGCGAAACAGAGTTTTTTGTGGTGTTTCGGCAGGTTTAATAAGAAATATATTACTCTATGTTTGGTATTCGAGTACTATTTCTTTACAACTTCTTTTGCATTTATGCGCTTATTCGTGAATATATATATGCATGTACATAGGTATGTATAATGTATATATATAAGAAATTAATGCATAAACATTAATGAATGAATGCACCAGAAGATCCTTTTCTACTCTAGGCACAAGGCCCAATATTTTTGGGAAGGGGGCCAGTCGACTAAATTGAAGTCAGTACGCAACTGGTACTTCATTTATCGACCCCGAAAGGATGAAAAGCAAAGTCGCCCTCGGCGGATTTTGGATGCACCATAAGATCGCAACAAAGAACATGTGAAACCTTGAAGATCCAAATGGGGCTGACTCGCATGTATATCCATTATCGGCCTACACGTTCTTTTAAGATTAAGTTATTTAGCATATAAGCAAAAAAACAGATATTGCACATGTACTTCTCATATTTCATTGAAAGTAACAACTATATGTGACATTTATTCGTTTCTCCTTTTATGCTAAATACAGATATGCGTGTATGTAGATATATACATATGCATCTTTAAATTGATAATTAGATAAACGATGTCATAATAAATATAATATATAGCGAATAAATTTATGCACATCGATAGTTAGATACACAGTTACAGAAACAGAAATGGAAAGAGAGGGACAGAGAGAGACTTAGTTTCTCGATTTTTATTGGACAATAAAATGTTTTGATTTGTTGTTTACCTTGGAGCAATTTTGGTTCTTTTATATTTTTTATTTTTTTATTTTTTTTGTAATTGTGCTTCTTTATGCCGTTGAGTTTTCGTACCAATTCTTATTAGTTACATTGTATCACGGTCACACATAGACGCGCTAAAGAATGTACAAAAAAAAAATTAAATTCTCGAAGCTAAACAAGTTGCGAAAAGTTTGTTCTGGAAATAATATAAACATTAGATTTCAATACCTGAAGAACATTTTTTTTTTTTTAAAAAAGACATATATAAATAATTATGTAAATAAAAATAAACTGAAAATTTGAAAAGAAAAAAAATAATAGCGAAATCTGGAACGAAAATAACTTGAACAAAGAAGTAAATCTATGCATGTGGAAAATTCTGAAACATAAACACAGACATCTTATTTGGTAACTGTTGCAAGAATTTTATAAAGAACATGATTTAATGAAATGTAAAATGTGAATGTTTTAAGAATTATAATGTCGTCAATAAGGAGAACTGAGAAACATGTCAAATATCTGTATAACGTTTGTGAAATGATTTACTTCATGCTTCAGTGGCACTGGAGTAGAGGCTGTTTCCCTTGCCTTTGCAAACTTCGAAGATGTGCTGAGACAAGTATATTTGTGGTTCATTTTGTATAACTTTCAGTTAATCTCTGAAGCGGCGAGATGTTAGATTCGTTAGCAAGTCGGACAAAATCCCGGCGAAGTTCGCTTTGTGTGGTGTCATCCGTTTGAAATCGATTACATAATGTATCAGTTCAAATACTGGTCTCTATGTAATCGACATGTCTCTTACCGGCATCGCGTTCATGGAAATGTTGTCATCTTGATTACTTATTCGGCATGGAAAATGGATAAATAGACAGTTGGACAACCGGGCGCTTAAAAAAATAAGAATAGAATTGATATCCGCTGGTAATATTGAAACGCAAATTGCATTCTGGATATTGTCTATTCTAGAGACTGAATGGGTTGATGAAAATATCCAAAGTTTTGGACAGAAAATATGCTTAATAAGGGGTCCTGTGTCGTGTAATTGTTGTACGTTTCAGTGGTTGATTTTTTATATTACTTGCCGTACAGAGACCGATGTTTTTGTCATAGAAAACAAACAGGGCAAAAGGGCCGAGAGAGAGAGAGAGAGAGAGAGAGAGAGAGAGAGAAAGAGAGAAAGAGAGAGAGAGAGAGAGAGAGAGAGAGACAGACAGACAGACAGAAGGAGCGAGGGAGAGACTTTGGTTCTAGCACAAATAGTGGATTTCTAGAATTCGTTTCTTATGTAGGGATTTAAATGCGTGCGTGGTTTTCAAGAGGAGAAAAAGAAAGAGAGAGAGAGAGAGAGAGAGAGAGAGAGAGAGAGAGAGAGAAAGAGAGATAGATAGATAGAGATAGAGAGATAGCGAGAGAGATTGTGTGTGATCGGGAAAAATATGAGAGACAGAGAGAGTTAAAAGGGTGTTTAGCATAACTGACATTCTAATATTACAAAAGTAAACTGAGGGAGATTTGTCTCTAACAGTTCATTCAAATTCAGAATTTTATATGGGACGGGAAATATTTTAGTTTTAAGAATTAAGTATTTTGTGTCAAGTTTAATTCACAAAACCGGTCGAGACCTCTACTGACAATAAAACAGAAGTAGGAAAAACATTTCTATCAACAAAGGTCACGCAACTTGCACAAGTGGGCTTTGTAACTTCTCTCTGTAAACGTAGGACTGAATATATTTTGTACAAGCCCCGATGTATTTGCATTTTTTTTTTAATCCAACACTCGAATCCATCCTCATTGAAAGAATTTTGTAGACATTGCTTTTTCACAGCCACTTTCACATCGTCTCTGTAATCAAATCGTTCATTACACAGACCAGATGTAAGTCAAAGTGCGCTATATCAGCGATTGCTGGTCGCGCCTGAATTTCACACCAAAGACGTGTGTGATTGCATATTATCATAGTGAATGTGGATCGTTTTCAGTTCCGTATTCGACTTCTTTCTCCTAATGAATTCTATAAGCACTTTCAGCTGCATTCCAAAAATTCATGAAGAATCAAGCTCACAGAATATGACTGTGTTCTAAGGGCGAAACAATGGGTCAACAGGATCGTAATTCATACACCTTCTCATAGTTGATGGTCTTCCAGGCTGTGATTTTTCTTATATTCTGGTTTTTCTCATTTTCAATCTTCTACCATGTTTGCGCATTGATCGTGATAATGGTGTCTTCTAAGTTAATCTGGAAGCTTACGTGGTTGCCGGACAGCCTGCACCTCATATTCATCAAGGACTCGATGTCAGCGAGTTGCTTCTGCTAAAACCCATCCGATAGAGAACATGTGTTACCACGGCGGAAGCGGTACTCTACCAAGTGTACAACTTAAACGTCCAATGTCGATGAATAAAAAAAATTAGGCTTACTTTTTATATTGACTCGGTATAAGTCTCGAATAAATATAGATTACAAATATTTTCATAAGGTCAGCAATTTCGGACGAGGGTGTAAATCAATGATATCAACCACGGTATTCAACTGTTACTTTATCGAGGCGCGAAGGGTGTAAGGCAAAGTCTATCTCGGCGAAATTTGAACTCAGAACGTAAAGACGGACGAAAGGCCTCGTATTAATATAATGAAATAGCTTTTATTATATACGAAGTAGGAGAAGAAATAGTTTTGACTTACTGATATCTAAGCGGATATATAAAATAGATCGTTTACACTGTTCTAACACATATTTCGTGGTAATCCCGATAGTCTACCTATTCGTATATACTTTTACTTCATTATTTGTTTCTAGTTTAGAAGTAAGGAAAATCGTATAAGCACCTAATTATGAATTATTATTGTTAACATAACTCCGGACGATTGTAAAAGATTGAAGTAGAAAGTAATTGTGTAGAAGTGTGAAACGATAATTTCTCCACAAAAGAAAACATTATTTGATGTTGAATTTGTGTTTATGTCAACGATGTGGCGGTGAATGTTATACTTCGACCAGTTATTAACAATATTGGTAAAGCTGATTTGAAAACATGACTAAATAAATTAACCTTCAATCAATAGAATATAATCTATTCCTATTCGTTTTATATTATTTATTCAGGAAACATAGGGCAGGAACAATGTTACATTAAGAAGCAAAATATATAAAAGGAGAAAAGGCAAGATGTACACGTCTGATGGAAGTGGCTCCTCGCTGTTGAATATATAAAAAAGTCAGGACCTCAGGATATAAGAAAACTGCGCTTAATGAACGATATTATTAGTTGTTATGCAACGTTTTGCGTATCTCCGTCTACAGTCTAGACTGAGATACTAGACTCTACACGAAGTGTTGTTTATAGTGCTACGGATCAGTATGAGAGATGTGTAATATAAATGACATGTGATTGGGGCTGTAAATGTGTATACTCGGGTATGTGCTTGCATGTTGATGATAGTATGTATTATTTTTATGTACAATCATACGTGACACTCTAAGTTTAGTCGGAAGACAACTGAATGTTTTAAACTTATATCTCAGGTGGCATATTCCTGCCCGTATTACTTCAAATGCATTATGACCCATCTAATCTTGATTGTATTATTTATCTACTTCAAAATGTTTCTTTCTTGTTTTAAAATAACCCAATATGTATCATACCTAACGCATATACACCGTTCAGAGGCATGTTGCTGCGAAGTTTCGTCCGAGAGAGAATCTCTCCATAGACTTAGCCTTCCTGTGTTCGCTGCGCTATATGTATATATATATATATATATATATATATATAAAGAGAGAGAGAGAGAGAGAGAGGAGAGAGAGCGAAAGAGAGGAGAGAGAGAGAGAGAGACATACATACCTACATACATAAATAGATAGCTAAATTTTCTCTCGAAGGAAAATTCACCATCCCTCTCGAAGGTGCACATACTATCATATGATACAAAAGTCGCTGTTTAAATTTAAAACCTTTCCATTAGCATACACGTAGTCTTCCATTTTATTTTGTCTCTACTATGATATGTATAGAGCAGAGTATCTTCTCGTGTCAACTAGATTGTTTTTTTTTTTTTTCATTGCTTTACTTTAACATGATCTAATGCGTTCATGTTAGGAATATTGTCTCTGTTTTTAAGGGTATCTAGAAATACGTTATTTCTAGTCTCTTTTATTTTCGATACAGCAGAGAATGATTTTTCAATGAGAACAATCTATATATCTATTAATGGCTATTATACATTTCTAATTTTACATTACCTACGAGCAAATATGATTGATATTCAAGTAAAAATGTCAGCGTTTGGCTTATAAACAGTAATTACCACATAGATACAATTATGTTCGTAAGCAATAAATAATCATTGAGTATTCATATCTTTCATGTATTTCACAAGGTTGATAGATACGTCATAAATGTGTAATACATAATAGTTAAGTCTCACTTCCATTAGAGAGAAAATTGTAAAAATACAAGGCTTCAATCATTAAACAGAAAACTATAGATAGAAAATATGGAATAGTAAGTTAGTTGATATCAGATAATCCGGGACTAAATTTAACTTCAAAAGCAAGATAAAAGCTTTCTTTTTTTGCATAGTCTGTGTATAAATGTCTCAATCATAACCAATATGTTAATAACATCGCCATCTTCTCTACATTAACTGCCTAATATTATAAGCATATCATCGACTTTTTTCTAATCTTCTTCATCACATACATATAATCAAAATCATATTCGTGGCTATCATCGTCATTACGTAACTATCTCGACCTTATACCTACAAACACCAGAATCACATATGCTGTTTACGTGCTTCTGTTTTTTTTTTTTTTACAAAAGCAGCAATTTTATATACACCGAAACATATACATCCACACACGCACATGCACATAAACATATACATATATACATACATGCATACACACACATGTATATGTGTGTGTGTGTGCGCGTGTGTGTACGTACATATATATCTTCATACGTTTCTGTAAAAACCACACATATTTATAAGCCTGTATGTGAATATAAGTTTCTGTTTGAAAAATTGGGTGTGTGGATTTGATAATATAACACAGAGATTTTTGCATAAAAATATAAATGTAATTAAAGGTAAACAATTATTGATTGATGCAAATACAAGGCGCAAGCATCATTGAAACTTGTTTGCTATTAATATTAAAAATGGAAAATTTCGGAAGGATGTTCACGTACATGAAACATGTATCTACTCCTCTGTCTGTCCCCCTCTTTTTCTCTTGCTCTCTCTCTATATATATATGTATCTATATATATATGTGTGTGTGTGTGTGTGTGCGTGTGTGTGTGTGTATGTACATATATACATTTATATATATATATATATATATATATATATAAATTTATAGACATATATGCATATGTATATATATATACATATATGTATATATAAACGAAGAACATACGCATATATCCATATTTTAAACACATACACATACGCATACGCGTCATATCTGGGCAAATATGTATATCAGACATACGGAGATCAGCTTCCGTATTGAGTACTAAATGTTAATAAACAATTTATCTACATCACAAACTTCGTCAACCTTAAGTTAATTCTATAACTTCAATACTAACTTCGCGTTGGTGCTTTCTCCTCTATACCTAAGCATTGTTCCCTCATTTCGATGTATTAGACTATCACCGAAATTAATAGCCTTAATGGTACATTTGTCCACCCCCACCCCACCCCCGCTTAACGGCACGTCATGAACTAAGTAAATAATTTGTGTTCAATACAGTGTGAATCGAATATTTAAATTTATTTCTGACCTTCCGATTTAAACTATGTTCTGCATAAAATATTTCTTTTTTAAAGAATAATAACCAGGAAAACGTGAAAATATGCAACTTACGGAAGCCATATATATATATATATACATACACACACACACACACACACACACACACACACACACACACACACACACACACATATATATATAAATATATATATATATATATATATATATATATATGTATATATATATATATATATATATATATATATATATATATATATATATATATATATATATATATATATACATATATATATATACATATATATATATATATATATATATATATATATATATATATATATATATATATATATATATATATATATATATATATATATATGTATATATATATATATATATATGTATAATCCTTTAAGGTGGGTGTATGTATTTATGCATGCATCTTTTATCTATTATAGCTTTCATTCATTCAGACTGCGGCCATACTAGGATACAAACGTCAAGAATCTTAGTCGGACACATCGAGCCTAGTAAATATTTTGGACTTATAAGGCAGCGAGCTGGCAGAAACGTTAGCACGCCGGGCGAAATGGTTAGGGATATTTCGTCTGTATTTACGTTCTGAGCTCAAATTCCGGCGAAGTCAACTTTGCCTCTCGACATTTCGGAGTCGATAAATTAAGTACCATTTGCGTACAGGGTTCAATCTAATCGACTGGCCCTCTTCCCAAAAATTTCAGGCCTTGTGTCTAGCGTGGAAAATAATTAATTTTGTCTTATATTAATAGCGACGATGACGCGAGATGACGCTGATTGCGATGAAGAAGATGGTAATTTTTCGAAAAGGAAATTGGTTTTCATCGAAGAGTTTAGTCAGTTTCAGCTGAATATTAAATTAACGGGAAATAACTAAAAATACAAAATACTCAAGTAAGGAATTATGAATCTACATGAAGAGTGCATGAACCGTTAGTTGAAAAGATTAATAAATCACCATCTGAGGTAGCTCTATTGATTAACTTATAAATATAACGTTGCAATCATGACTTGGAGATGACTAATTAAAATACAAAAAAAAATGAGCATTAAACATAATGTTTTAATTAGTAAAAAGTTTTTAAAAATCAAAATATTAAGAGAGAAAATAAGGAATAATTAATAATCTAATAAACCAGAAAGCATCGTATGTCAGGGAAAGAATATAAAGAAAAGAACTGGTAATTTGCAAACATATTTTTGTAGGGTGGGTTGGCCGGATTTTGCGGCCCACGATCTTGCTTTTCGTGTGTTGCCGAAATGGTTGTCTCGTGTGAAGATTTTCCCATTTGACTGACGATGATGTTGTACCATAGAGACATGCTCTCTTGCAAGCTCTTCCTAAAATTCTGTATCAAATCATGATTCTTGGTACACAATGGAACCCTAAAACGAAGTGCAGATAGAAAACGCAACAATCGTATTTTTAGCGTACATGCAAAGGACAGGAAACATTCAAAATTTAAGTTGAATTACTTCCGGCCCTTAAATTCTGAGCTGAATTAGGCTTTCATCCTTTCGTGGGCTATCAAATAGAGCATTGGCAAATGGCGTAGTGGTTAAGAACGCCGGCTACTAGCCCCAAGCTTCCGAGTTCGATTGCAGGCAGTGACCTGAATAAAAATAATAATCCGAAATTGCTTCTTTTGTGCCTAAATTTCGAGACCAGTATTATTACAACTGATAGCAATGGTATTTATATTAATCTGCTTATAAAATTAATGATACTAATTTTAATAATATTTTCTATTCTAGGAACAAGACCCGAAAATTTTTGGGAAGGAGCCAGGCGATTAATTCGACCCCAGCACTTAACTGTTACTTAATTTATCTACTCGGAAAGGATGAAAGACAAAATCGACTTCGGTGGAATTAGAACGTAAAGACAGACGAAATACCGCTAAGGACTTCGCCCAGAGTGCTAACGTTTCTGCCATCTCACCGCCTTAATAATTGTAATAGTAGCTTTTACCAATAACTCAGCATCCACAATGCCTACAACTGTTACTACTACTTCTACCTCTACTACAACTACTACTACTACTACCAACACAAGTAGTTGCACCACCACCACCATCACATCCTCACCAACCACCCCACGTGACAAGAGACGTTTTGATCGTAATCAGTCAAAAAGCTAAGTAGACTGCCAGTGATCTGTTTGTTATTCTTGTAAATGAGTAAGTATTCTTTATTTGCAATAGACATCAGAGACAAAAAGCCAAATACGGTTAGCAACAAAAGAAAGACAGCTGCTCCATTATTCTATGTTGTTTCAGAGAGAGAATCGTTGTGAATGTCTGAAAGTAGACACCGTGTAGACATTTCTCGTTGAGTATCCATTGTGTTACCAGATAATATCTTCTGCACGCTATTGTTCGTTGTTAACATTTTTAAGCAAGCGAACCTACGACGAACATTTAGATTGGCTGCATAGATATGTGTATACGTGCGATTATATACACATATATATATATATATATATATATATATATACATGTGTGTGGATGTGTGGATAGGTAGGTATTTATGATGTATATATGCAATGGGTGGGTGCGTATATATGTGCGAGTACGTGTGAAAGACAAGGGGACAGGGAGCGGGTTGGTATACAAGAGCTATTAAACCGTGATGATGTTTATATTGATTAGGTAACGCGAAATCACCTACAGTCTCACTTTAAACTCCCGACGATATACACCTACACACGTATAGACACGCACGCACACACACAAACAAACACACACAGACACACACACACACACATACATGCATACAAACACAGTTATATGACGATATATATACTTGTGTGTGTTTATGTTTGCACGTATAAATATGCATATATTTTCCATATATATATATATATAAGCAATGTTAATTCTCTAAATGAAGTATTAACAGTAACTGCACGATAAAGTGTAGTATATTGCCACTTAAGTGTGGCTGACCCCTAGGGGTGGATGTTACTGTTGCTTTTAGCCCCAGGAGGACATCTCCTCCAGCTGGCTTATCGACACACGACTGTGTCCTGTTTGCCAAGGGAGTTATCCCTCTCACCTCGACCAGCAGCACGAACGTATCCGGATTTCAGGGTTATTTCCCTTCGTCGGCGTTCGACAGCTGATGACCTTGGTGAGAGAGACAAAACCTGGCAAACCTTATATCTTCTTTTCCAGTGACATTCTTCACTGATATTGAAAAGGTGAAAACAAGGAATGTTAATTCTCTAAATGAAGTATTAACAGTAACTGCACGATAAAGTGTAGTATATTGCCACTTTTCAATATCAGTGAAGAATGTCACTGGAAAAGAAGATATAAGGTTTGCCAGGTTTTGTCTCTCTCACCAAGGTCATCAGCTGTCGAACGCCGACGAAGGGAAATAACCCTGAAATCCGGATACGTTCGTGCTGCTGGTCGAGGTGAGAGGGATAACTCCCTTGGCAAACAGGACACAGTCGTGTGTCGATAAGCCAGCTGGAGGAGATGTCCTCCTGGGGCTAAAAGCAACAGTAACATCCACCCCTAGGGGTCAGCCACACTTAAGTGGCAATATACTACACTTTATCGTGCAGTTACTGTTAATACTTCATTTAGAGAATTAACATCGCTTGTTTTCACCTTTTCAATATCAGTGAAGAATGTCACTGGAAAAGAAGATATAAGGTTTGCCAGGTTTTGTCTCTCTCACCAAGGTCATCAGCTGTCGAACGCCGACGAAGGGAAATAACCCTGAAATCCGGATACGTTCGTGCTGCTGGTCGAGGTGAGAGGGATAACTCCCTTGGCAAACAGGACACAGTCGTGTGTCGATAAGCCAGCTGGAGGAGATGTCC
>NC_142946.1:40910659-40913159 GCF_046866305.1 Octopus bimaculoides
AACGAACACATTGTTTGCTGATCGGTGATTATATCTGCCAGCGGATAAAACCACGTTATTTACAACTTGTTCAGCGAGACACCAACATGTCTATACGAATATGCTGAGGTTGTAACTAAATTAAAAACTAATATTGTAACTGGCCATTATTTACTGCCAGAGGGTTGCATACAATTGCATAACCAAAATATTACACGAAAAGGCTGGCAAAAATGATATAAGAAAAACTAAATAAGGTGTCGTCAAAGAAGTGGATGGGGGAGCTCGTGGTGATGATTATTTTGTTAATATTGCTTGTAAGCATAATTTTAAATAAGCTGATGTTTTTCATAGAGCAGGAGGAGGAGTCTTGAACTTCAAACATCTACAGCTTGTGTGCATCACTAATCCTACCTGGATTAAGTGGAGACACACATTTCGAATAGGATGGCAGATATCTTTACGTCGAGGATGGGAGAGAAAGAGAGAAAGGCCACAAAAAAGAAATTATTAAAAGAAAACAATTTAATGAATATAAAATAACAATTTTACAAAAAAATATTAAAATATATATGAGCAATAAAAAAATAACAGAGAAAGGGAAGCAAAACCTTTGAAAAATGAAATATTATCAAGTCGGGGTAGAGCGAGAGGAGATACGTGATGAATACATATACATACATACATATATATATATATATATATATATATATATATATATATATATATATATATATATATATATATATATATTTATTTAATACATATACTACGTATATCTTTTCATCTCTCATACATATAGAAATATATATGACTGCATGTATATGAGTGTGTGTATTGGTGTATGCATGCATTAGTTTGCGCAGCTATAAAAACATTCTGCACATAACCAACTACATCCAGCCAAAAATGCGAAGCCAACAAATATTTGTAAAATAATAGAAGACTAAAAGACTTATGGAGCCAATTCTTGTCTTCAGACATGAAGTCTGAAAGGCGTTTTGTGTTCGAGCAAACATTTTGTTGTCTTCATACAAATTCACATCTTTCACCTCGCTTCTGACAACATCTTCCCTTCTTTTATAGCTTTTTCCATTCCCTTCTGCCCATTTTAGTCCTCACCCTCTCTCTCTCTCTCTCTCTCTCTCTCTCTATCTATCTATCTCTCCCTCTCTCTCTCTCTCTCTCTCTCTCTCTCTCTCTCTCTCTCTCCTTCCCTCTTTCTTTCTCTTTCTCTCCCTTTCTCTCTTCTAATCTTCTTTCTATTTACTTATTTTTATATCTTTTACTTCACCCTCTCCTATTTCTCTCACCTTTTTTCTCTCCAAACCATTTTTTTCCTTCTGTTCGACTTTAGATTTATTTACATTTCCATTTTGCTATTTATTGTCTGTCTTCTGTTCCTTTGTACCTCATTTTGCTAATGTTGATTTTATTCTGTTGGGTATTATGTATATCAATCTATATATATTTCAACATGCAACACACACGCACACACATACACACATACACACAAATACACAGAATCACGACACGCATATTATATATATATATATATATATATATATATATATATATATATATATATATATATATATATATATATATATATATACATATATATATATATATATATATATATATATATATATATATATATATATATATATATATATATATATATATATATATATATATATATATAGTGTAGTATATTGCCACTTAAGTGTGGCTGACCCCTAGGAGTGGATGTTACTGTTGCTTTTAGCCCCAGGAGGACATCTCCTCCAGCTGGCTTATCGACACACGACTGTGTCCTGTTTGCTAAGGGAAGTTATCCCTCTCACCATGATCTGTAGCACGAACGGATCCGGATTTCAGGAAAAGTAGATATAAGATTGCCAGGTTTGTGTCTCTCTCACCAAGGTCAGTGGCTGTCGAACGCCGACGAAGGGAAATAACCCTGAAATCCGGATCCGTTCGTGCTACAGATCATGGTGATAGGGATAACTTCCCTTGGCAAACAGGACACAGTCGTGTGCCGATAAGCCAGCTGGAGGAGATGTCCTCCTGGGGCTAAAATCAACAGTAACATCCACCCCTAGGGATCAGCCACACTTAAGTGGCAATATACTACACTTTATCGTGCAGTTACTGTTAATACTTCATTTAGAGAATTAACACTGCTTATATATATATATATATATATATATATATATATATACATGCACACACACACACACGCACGCACATATGCGTATATAGACGTATGTAGAGAGAGCGAGAGAGAGAGAGAGAGAGAGAGAGAGGAAGAAACACTACGACATTGGGTTGCATACGCTACATGCAGCAGAAACAAGTGTCGGTCATTTTAACTAACTAATTATGCCGTATAATTAACTGTTAATATAAAAGAAAAATGAGATTACCAGTCTCCGTATTTTTTGTTAAAGTATCGGCTCCATATTTACATACCTATATGTGGATGTGGATGTGCATGCGTCCGTGTGTGTGTATATGT
>NC_142946.1:40918159-40923159 GCF_046866305.1 Octopus bimaculoides
AGCCCTCCAACTGTGTGCATGGTACATTTATATATAAGACTTGTACTCATACAGGAGCTCATCAATGGGCATTTTGACTTTTCTCTGCATGAGCTTTTATCATATATATTTGCATACACGGCAGTTCTGAGTCCATTTTCATACGTTCTTATTGCGTTAGCTATACTATAAGCATTTCTACAATTTGGCCGTAATTTATGATTTTCATTGCGGTTTACATCTCCATTGTTGGTGTATATATATATATATATATATATATATGTATACATATATATATATATATATATATATATATATATATATATATATATATATATATATATATATATATATATATATATATATATATATATATATATATATATATATATATATATATATATATATATATATATATATATATAGAGGTTTGGCCAAAAGTCACCTGACAGTAAATCGAAATTCAATAAATACTAGATACTCAATTTAAATTATTCATTCTAATTATGAGTGTCCAATAATTGAATGCTGTGAGTTAAAATCACCGATTTTGTTTTTCAAGATATGCCTATTTATTAGCGAAATCTCAGATAAAATAATTGAAATTAAATGGGTTTTGATTTACTGACAGGATATATATACACTGCATATATATCCACACGCACACACCAGCAAATTCACTATCAGCAAAAAAATTGCTTTCCTTGCTAAATATACAAACGTTACTAATTATACGAAGTACCCTCATATATCGATCTCTCAATATCAGTATGTCTGTCTCTAAATATATGTACGCAGCGAGGTAGATGCATACATATAAACATCCATTGCTACTTATGTATATTGGACATATATGTGTGTCTCAGCTTCTATCTATCTCTTTCTATATATATATATATATATATATATATATATATATATATATATGTGTGTAGATATATGTGTGCATGGGTATCTGTGCTTGTGTCAATGTGCATATGACTATACAAATATATATGTGTATTCTAGGCTACACTACTTAGCTATATGTTCTATAATATTCCAAGAACGAACAGTTATTGTGCATATTAACAGATAAAACTCAATCTGAGAGCATTTAAAGTCATATCCCTGAGCGTTAATTTGACAGCCGCTTTTAATGGAAACCTTCAGTGTTGTGATATTATGTTCCATGTGAGGACAACTAGATAAAGCCAACTTAGAAGTGTACACATATCAATCAGCTCACACAAGCAGGTATATAATCGCACGCGAACACAGACGAATACACATTCATTTGTGATTAAAATATGGAGGCGCATTTAGACACAGACATAACAAATGCGAAGACGAAGACGTAAATATATATATATATATATCCATAAAGAGAAACATACACGCTATACACACACACATACATACATATATATATATATATATATATATATATATATATATATATATATATATATATATATATATATATATATATATATATATATGTATTTAAATATACGCATTGACAGTGAGTATTGACAGTGGCTTTGAAGATATCTCTCCCATATATATATACTATGAGAGCTAGATGGAGAGAGAGCGTTGATGCACACATACACACACACATATATATTTAAATAAACACAAATGTATATAGATAGATAGATAGATAGATAGATAGATAGATAGATAGATAGATAGATAAGTAGATAGACAGATTTGGAAGATCCTCTTGTTTATGTATGTGATCTATCCTACGTGAACTGTGAATCACTGAAAATTACGATGTCAAGAAAGGTATCATTGAGTTAGCTCGCAGTGTGTGCAGGCAGAAATCATAAAAGAAATATATAATGATAACATCCATAAAAGAAAGGGAGTGTTACGACAAAGAAAAACTGTGTTACTAGAGACATATTGAACAGTAACCAATGAGAACCGTGTCGGGAAGCTTGAAGAAAATATGCTGGAAATATGTTTCCGTTTTATTTCTTGGCAAATCATTCTGAAAACATGTTGCAAAAGAATATAACACTGGACCGTTGTTTTGAATATATTACGCGGAACCTCTCTTTCTTAGACGGAAAAAAAATGCTCTTTTCTCAAACGAGTATTGATATGCTGTGAGTCAATAAATGGCAGTAATGTTTTGTGTTTACACGGAGTATTTTGTACATATTTGCATGTGTGTTCCGAAATACTTAATTTTCATTAATTAAATAATTGAATATTGATGGGAAACAACGGTGAAAACAGAAGAACTGGATAGCATAAATTTTAAATTGATGAATATGAAGTGAAAATTTGGCGGAAATGGAACGGGTATTTATGAAAAAATATAGGTTTTCACACAATATTACATCAATCATGGCTAATGAAAATGAATATTATGGCAAGTATAATAAATGTGTCGTCGTAATATGGCAGCGGTAACGAGCAGAAATAAATGGAAGAATCATCGTCATATCAATTGTTGACAAAAGATGAAAGTTCCAAAGAATATTGATTTTTCGTACAAACACAAGACTATGTTTGTGATGATGGCAACACTTAAAATATATTCCACTAGTTGATTATTTCCTCAGAAAAAGGCAATTCCGAATTCCTTGAAATTCACACTTGTTTCCTAAAGTACTCAACGCAATAGGTGACAGTGTGTTAGATAAAGTTGTTAATTGATTATAGAGGTGCAGGCGTGGCTGTGTGGTAAGAAGCTTGCTTTCCAACCACATGCTTCTGGGTTCAGACTCACTGCGTGGCAACTTGGGCAAATTTCTTCTTATATAGTCACGCGCCCACCAAAGCCTTCTGAGTGGATTTGGTAGACGGGAACTGAAAGGAGCCCATCGTATACATTTATGTGTGGGTGGTGAGTGTGTGTGTATGTCCTTGTTGGCCCACCACCGCTTGACAACCAATGTTGTGTTTACGTCTCTGCAACATAGCACTTCGGCAAACGCGACCGATAGAATAAGTACTAGGCTTTAAGGCAATAAGTCCAGGGGTCGATCAATTTGACTAAACTCCTTCAAGGCGATGCCCCAGTATGGCCGCAATCAAATGACTGAAACAATTGTAGCACCGCTGGAAAATCGGTGTTGGTGTGTTTACCTTCTGATGATCTTGCGGTTCGGAAAGGAGACCGATAGAATAAGTACCGGGCTTTAAAAAATATACGGACTACGGTCGATTCAGTCGACTCAAAATCGTTCAAGGCGGGCGATACTCCAGCATGGCCACAGTCTAATGACTGAAAAAAAATAAGCGATAGTAAATTGAAAGTCATTGTTTTCTACTCTAGGAACAAGGCTTGAAATTTTGGGGGAAGGGCCCAGTCTATTAGATCGTCCCCAGTATGAAGGTAAAGTCGGCCTCGGCGGAATTTGAACTCATAACGTAAATACAGAAGAAATACTGCTAAGCATTTCGCCCGGCGTTCTAGCGATTCTGTTAGCTCGCTGCTTTAGAGAGAAAGACATTCTACAATCATTATGTAGCATACATATTTAATTTTTATCTACTCTATATAGCGAATAATATGTTGTAACGTATCTTTCCGCCAGTCAAAATATGGGCTGTTTGCATTTCTAGTGATTCGCTTTGAAAAATGTGTCAGTGACTTATTGCAAAACAAATATCTCAATAGACACGCATAAACACATTAAGAAACAAAGAAACACACACACACACACACACATACACGTGCATAGTGTCTATGGACAGAATATTTAAACATTTTCTGCATGTTTCCTACGATGTTCCAAATTTTCGTTTCGAAGAAGTAAACACATGAAGTATATTTTAAGCCATCGTATTTTACGGATAAGAATTATAAACCATTTAGTAATAAAACTACTTCTAATGATAGCTTTATGTATTGGTGTAAAGTCAACCAGTTTACGGAGAAGAGATATATCAATGACATCGGTCTCAGTTCTTGGTAGCACATATTTTATCGAGACCCGAATGGGTGAAGGGTGGAATATGAACCCGAACAAATAAGTGACAAAAATCCTTTCATCCGACATGCTAACGATTCTGCCTTCTCACCACCATATTACTTCAAAAAATAAGAATTACTATCATAGAAATTTTTGGTGCTTAACCGAAACCACCACTCTCAGATCTTGACCAACGCTGTAGTTTACTGACCCCCAACATAATGAAGCCAAAGCTGAACCCGGCAGGGATGGAACTCAGAAGGTAAAGATTCATAATAAATACCACACATTTGTCCGTCTCTCTAACGATTGTGCCATTTTTCTTTTGTCATATATTAGTAGAGATAATTATAAACATCTTCGAATATTAATTCACAGGTGCACGTGATTCTGCTCAGGATGTCTACTTCTCCTCCAAAGAATTAAGTCTGAGACATATGAATTGTAACCAAAGCAATCACATTGTGAAAAATGTCGCAATAGCTATCCAGATGGACGCCGGATTCATTGTAGGCATTTTCAAATAATTCTTAAGTTGATAGTGAATAGATTGCCGCGAAGTCATGAAAATTTTCACACTACAAGACATAAATATGAAATAATTTCAATACATTTTTATGCATAATATACTTATACAAACATAGCTAATTGCATATTGTCTGTTCGACTGTCAACCTATATCTGTTTTTCTCCACCCTTTTCTTACTCACTCTCCCCCCTCTCTCTCTCTCTCTTGTTATATATTCATAAAAATATATTGATATATATGCGTGTGTGTGCGCGCGCTTTGGCATACTGTTGTTCGTGACACTCTCTACATTTCATGATATACGTATTAACGATATATTTATTCATGACATCAAATACATTCATCTTGAAAAGAGACGAATAACTAATATATCGGCTTCTCTATTTCTATTCTCTACCAACTTCCTTTGTCTCATTGTATCCACCTCGCTCGTTTCGTTTTTCTCTTAGGTACTCGATTTTCCATTTGCTCTTTAATATATAGATACGTGTGTATGTGGATGTATATGCATAGGGTTCGGTGAGTTTATGTGTGGATATAGACATACAGACAGATAGATAGATAGATATAAAGAT
>NC_142946.1:40938159-40958159 GCF_046866305.1 Octopus bimaculoides
GTTATTAGAGTAACGGAATTAAGAATTTGTGTATAAAGCCTCCTACAGCATTTTCTAGAATAGCTTCCTCAGAAAAGTTAAATTCTTTGTCTTCAGAGACAAGGAATTGATATTCGTACCAAGCAGGTCCTCAAAGTGAGAATGATGTAGATTACGAACGGAAGGCCTACGAGTAATACACGTCAGTATGAAAGAAAAAGTCATGGATGCAAGAGAGGATAGAAACTATCAGATTTATTGAGTTACACGGATATATATATATATATATATATATATATATATGTATGTATATATATATATATATATATATATATATATATATATATATATATATATATATATATATATATATATATATATATATATATATATATATATATATATATATATACATACACACACACACACACACACACATATATATATATATATATATATATATATATATATATATATATATGTATATATATATATATATATAAATATATATATATATATATATATATATATATATATATATATAAATATATATATACATATATATATATATATATATATATATATATATATATATATATATATATATATATATATATATATATATATACTTTATTAGTAGATCGTATCTTAAATAATATTTACCTCTCACTTGAAGGAGTACTTTTTTCGAGCTTACCTTAACAGGACAGTAAATTGCATAAACACACACTCGTATGCACATCTGTATGTATATATATACTTATATGCACACAGACATATATACACATACAGAGACACATACAAACAGGTATGTATATGCTCGAAATACGAGAGTAGAAAAACAGCCAACTACTGATGAAGGGTCGTTCTTTATGTTGTTCGTCTTGTTTTCCATTTGTGTTTTTCCTTGTTCGAAAAACAGTTCATATTCCATGAACTCGTACTTCGTTTTTTTTTTGTACACGTTTTGTGACGTCCTGTGCCCATATACGCGTATATATAGGCGTATAGATGTATGTACATATACATATGTGTATATATATATATATATATATATATATATATATATATATATATATATATATATATATATATATATTAGTATATATATTCACATACATATATACGACTATAGAAAGGCACAGGGGATACAATAATGAGTAAAGAAGGGGCAATTCAAATTACAGTATGAGGAAGAACATATGTGTAATGGCAAGTAAAACGGAATTGTTGTGGTGATGTTCGGCGTGCGTTAGAATTCTGAGGAAGCCAAATAGGATGGGGTAGCGTTTGGGGTTTGTAAACAAGAGGGAGCAAGTCTACAGGCAATAGCAATTTAGCATAGTGGCTTCAGCATGTGGTGGAGAAGGAGTTATAATAGATTTTAGGGGAAAGGTTATAGGGCAGCGGGGTAGAGAGATCAGGGGTTAACTTCAATAGATAATAATGATGTCATTTATAACGATATCGTATACGTTCACTGGAAGTAAATAAAGTATTAATTCGTACTAGATTCGAGTGAAGTATAGCGGATTACGATAAAATACAAAAAAATAAAAGTTAAGGAAAATAAAGTGAATAAATAGATTAAATGGTGTAAGTATACTAATCTGATTTATTAAATAGTGTTTCATTTAAATAGGTCAATTATAAGCTACGTGAAAAGTCAACATATATAACAAAATGTCACTATATGAAATATGTTCGCTGTACGGCGAGTTAAGACAGATTAAAATAAGGTAAAGTATATTAATTTAATTAAATAAGCTGATGCTATATTTCGAATATGTTTCAGTGCAGGTGATGTGTGTGTAAGAGAATTATACAGAGAGAGATTTCTGTTACTACTTACGATCGCTCACATATAGTATATATATATTTTATCATATAGATATATTTGCAAAGATATAGTTTACGAATTATTATATTTATAATCCTATATAAGCGTGTCTGAGAACGTGTGAGTGTTTATATGTATGCCTGTATTTAAGACCCAGAAAATTAATTTGAACGACAGTTACCTGTAGTTCCGGAATGTTACTAAAACGATTCGGATTCTCTCTAGTTGGTTCAATTGCTGCTGATGTAGCCTCTAAAGAAATTTTATGTCAAATAATACAAAATTCTTAAATTTTTTTTATTAACAAAATTTAGAACTGATTCATTAATTCACAAATCTAAACCCCTAAAAGTCAACCAAGTATTTAATTTTTAATTGTTGTAATTTTATACATGTTAGGTTTTTGTTATATATATATATATATACATATATATATATATATATATATAAATAATCGCTAATTTATTGATGTCCATTGCATCTTTGCTGTGGTTTATTTAATATTTTGACAAAGGATATAGTAATTTTGTTATTAAATGATTTTTAATATAGTGGCTGAGTTTTTTCAGTATATTTATTCATACGATGAATAAGTTTTATAAAGAAATTATAAGTTATAATTGAATAAATTTGAACCAGCAACTGCGGTTATATATATAATTCAAATTTGGTTGAAAGTAAATTCTAAAGTCCTAATAGTCAACCAATTATCACTTTTACTTGCCAAACCTCCATTTTCATCCTAACCATTTTTGAGATTCACTCATTTCCTTGAATGGTTTTGTGATGTATGGAAATTTCGGTGTAGCACCATAAAATATATACAAGATTCATTCGAATTCTACTTTGTCATCTCCAAGAATATCTAAAGAGATTTTGGAAAGTTTTGCGGATTTCCGTTGTACAATATGTAAACCAACAGCTTGATTTATTTAAAACTAATGGCATGTATAGAATTCCAATGAGGTGAAATAATTTTTTATTTTATTTTACTTTACATATTCATTGGAACTACGAAGTTCGAGGCGATGAAAAAGTAAATTATTTAGCATCTGTATGCGAGCACCTGTGTGTACATAGGTTTTTGCAAGTGTTTGTTTGCGTAGGATGGTATTATCGAGTAGGAGAATAGTACACAGAGTAATACTAGAACATAATATTGTCTATTTCGGTGGATCTAGTAAACTGTTGAGCTAGACATTTTCTGCTGTACAAGTGTACAAGTGTTTCAACAGTCAGACAATAAAAGAGGTACAATCCGGAAAAGGCCGCAGAAACGGACTTCTGAAACACACTTCAACTTATCCATCTATCGGTTTATTTATTTATCTATCTAACAACACACACGCAAATAAACACACACACACACACACACACGCATAAGTGCAATTATTTATCGTCGGCTCGCTTAAAAAAATGATATTCCTTTATAAGTGCTAATTTAGACTAAACTCTGGATTCACAAGAAACGCATATGCAAGCTGCCCGAGAAATTTTTTAAAAAATTGTTATTGTAATTTGTATATATTTATTTTATTATAAATGCAAAACAATACCACGTAAGAATCCTCGTAAGCTTAAATAATAAACCGTGATAATTGAACCGCAATATGGTGAGGGATTACTGTATACATATATGTTTGATGTGTGTGTACAAACACACACACGCACACGCACACACACACAAACAAACAAACAAACAAACAAACAAAATGCATTGTAGATAGGTCGATAAAGAAAATGGAAGGAAAATAAATAGACGAATAAATGGATAGATAGATAGATAGATAGATAACTTTCTTTTATTAGCCACACAGGACTGCACACAGATAGATAGATAGATTGATAGACAGATAGATAGGCAGGCAGGCAGACAGACAGACAGACAGACAGACAACAGACAGACAGACAGACAGACAGACATACAGATAGACAGATAGATAGATAGATAGATAGATAGATAGCTAGATAGATACATAGATAGATAGATAGATAGATAGATAGATAGATAGATAGATAGATAGATAGATAGATACATAGATAGATAGATACATAGATGTACAGCCAATTATCTCACTGTATTATTTACCGTATGTTAACAGTTCACAGCTATTTTCTAACTGGAATGTTTCGGTGGCGACCAATCCGATCTCACTCTAATCTCTGTATTACGTAGAAACATTATCAACTCTTATTTTTGTTGTTTTTTGCCAAACTAACGTCACATCATTAGGGATACAGAAAATATATCGGGCAATCCTAGAACACAATCCATGTTTCACCGCTCGTTATAATCATCGTCTTCTCTCTACATTGTTCTTGTTGTTATTGTCGTCGAAGTCGCCGTCGTCATTGTAGTTATTGTTGTTGCTGTTGCTGTTGTTGTCGGCGTTGGCTGTTGGTTATTGGCGTGCTTATATAGAAATGAATGAAAATGGCGGATCAACAAGTTTACGAAATTGCACTTCACGAATTCTGTTGCAGTTGATTAGTGAAAATAGCAAATAGTGAAATACATATTTTGTGTATTTATATAAACAAATGCATAAGATTTGGGGTTTATATGTTTGTCTTGGCTTTGCTTTCTTTTGGTTGCTTATCTTTTCTGAATCTGAAAACAACCAGCTTCATTCGCGTTTATTACGTAGACATTAAACTCGAACACGCACACAAACGAATGCACATATATACACATGTATACACATGTATACACATATATACACATGTAGCGTGTTTTTGTTTCCGTGTGTGAGTAGAGGATGTGCATAGAAATACGTATGTACCCTTAATTGCATTTCGAGAGTTTAACAGGTAGGTGGATATGTAAATTAGGTCTGTACATATTTCTTTATTTGAATATGTTTGTGCGTGTACATACATAAATACGTAGGCAAATATAAATATAGATAGATAGATAGATAGATAGATAGATAGATAGATAGATAGATAGATAGATAGATAGATAGATAGATAGATAGATAGATAGATATTAGTAATTAGAGAACATTTTTGTTCGATTCTGTGTGGAAATGTCCCTTAGAAAAGAAAAGGAAGCACTTTTTCTATTTATATTATTAGTAACTTTCTTATATATGTACATATATGTGTTGTGTTTTTGCAACACTCTCTCTCTCTCTTTCTCTCTCTATCTGTCTCTCACACTCACATACACACAATATATATATATACACATATGCATATATATATATATATACCGGAGTAAGCACATGCAATGTGCAACAAGGTGGAAAAAAGAGTACTCAAATACCAGAGGTAGAGTAATATGCTTTATTTAAAAGCAGCAGAAAATATAACAAAAAAACCGTTACTCTGAGTTTCACGTTCCCGTTCATCGGACAGTTTTGTTAGAAATGGAGGAAGGATAACGATGCAATCGAAAGTAATATAAAATTTAAAATTTAAAACACATGGATTCGTCTGATTGGTTGTTTCAAATAAGGGCCATGGATTGGTCGTTTCAATTAACGGTCAATGATGTGTAATTCACAGACCAAATAAATTTAATACAGATTCACCCTATTAAAAAATATCGAAGAAAACCTTAAATAGAAAAATGGGCTCCAAATACATATTATAGATAATTAATTATATTCGAATTAACGCTTTAAAATCAAATCCATAAAATAAAGCATACGCTGCATTCAAAATAAAATAAAATAAAATAAAATAAAATAAAATACAATAGCGTGTATGTATACAAGGCTATCCACAACATATATATATATATATATATATATATATATATATATCTACATGTAAATATATACATCGAACTCACATATACTTGTATGTGTACATGCGCATGTACAAGGTTATGATCGTAACTATTTGCGTACATATCAGCATATGTATCTATATGCGTGATGCTATATACATTTTTGTATACGCATATATGCGCAATCTAAATTTTTATGCACGTTCACTATATGTTCTTGCTTATTTTCTCTCCCTACTTCTTCCTTCCTATCCCCAACCTTTCTCTCTTCTCTTTTCTTCCTTTTTTTCCATTGCTTTCTTTCTTTCTTTATTCTCTTTCTTTCTCCTTTCCCTTTTTTATGACAACTACATTCCCCCCGCCACCCCCTTTCCCATATTTAACGTTATTATAGATACGTTACTCTTTACCCCTCCACTCCATAGATTAAGATACAATTGTCGTTACCAGTGCATAGGTTTTCCATGCGCAGGCTTATATGCGTGTGTACGTATATGTGTGTAGATTTGTACTTATGTATATATCTGTGCCTTGTAAATATAGACCTATATACGTAGATTGTCTGTGCGTATGCAGCTGTATATTGCGATGTATATATTTATATGTAGATATATATATATATATATATATATATGTTGTGGATAGCCTTGTATACATACACGCTATTGTATTTTATTTTATTTTATTTTATTTTATTTTATTTTATTTTGAATGCAGCGTATGCTTTATTTTATTGATTTGATTTTAAAGCGTTAATTCGAATATAATTAATTATCTATAATATGTATTTGGAGCCCATTTTTCTATTTAAGGTTTTCTTCGATATTTTTTAATAGGGTGAATCTGTATTAAATTTATTTGGTCTGTGAATTACACATCATTGACCGTTAATTGAAACGACCAATCCATGGCCCTTATTTGAAACAACCAATCAGACGAATCCATGTGTTTTAAATTTTAAATTTTATATTACTTTCGATTGCATCGTTATCCTTCCTCCATTTCTAACAAAACTGTCCGATGAACGGGAACGTGAAACTCAGAGTAACGGTTTTTTTGTTATATTTCTGCTGCTTTTAAATAAAGTATATATATATATATATATATATATATATATATATATATATATACAAAATGTGATATGTGTGTATGTGTGTGTGAGAGAGAGACGGATAGAGACCTATGTGTGTGTGCGTGTATGTGTGTGTGCATGTGTGCGTCTGTGAGTGCGTGTGTGTGTGTGTGTGTGTGTGTGTGTGTGTGTGTGTGTGTGTGTGTGTGTGTGTGTGTGTGTGTACATATGAATGTTAATTGCTTGGTTTTGTTTCGACAATGATTGGTGAAGCTAGGCTTTTCCTAACGGCTATTGTGTATAGACTCTCGGTATTTCGTTGTAAATTGTTTCAGCCAAACCCGTTTTCCTCTGCTAGCTTACAAATACATGTTGCACAGCTCTAGCTATATTTTCTGTAATTATATAGGCGCCCCATGGTGCAAATTGGAGACAATGGCATCGTTAGTTAATGGTTTACTAAGCGCATATCACTAATTTCTCGGAATTTTTTCTTTCATATAGTGACTTGGAAATGGACGTAGCTGATCTGACTTTGTCTCTATTGACAAAACCGGCGGTGATTTATTTTCGTCGCTGTAATCAAAGGGTTCGGCAAACGAAGCGATAGATGAAGCACCAGACTTAAATAATGGAGATGCTGAGTCCTTTAAAATAATCCTCTGTAATTCCACTTACATTATTTAAGTCTGTTTGGAAAGATATGAGGGGGAATTCACAAGAAATCATTGAACTACGAAATAGAAACCCTTTCATTAAACGAACAGCACTATGATACCTATCGCAGGCTCTCTACAGATATCAAAACCAAAACGCTTTTCAGTTTCTCGTTTCTACTTTTGAAAGATAACAATTTTGTTATATGTATTACGAAAATGTCATAATCGGTTCCTATAAATAGTGATTGCCAGCATATTACTTAGGTCATATGCTTCATTTCTTAGCACATTAACATCGACTGAAGAGTGTTCCACTTTAGTATAAGGTTATTGTTTGGCAAATTCCATTTTCAGATCTTGAATGTAAAGAAAACTAATGTAAGATTGCAAAGAAGAGAAAGGAAAAAATAGCATTTGGGGGAAATAAGTATAAAAATTTCGAATTTGCGAACAGATTAAAATAACTATGTTTATTATAAACAAATGATTTAGGCCAGATGTTTTGTTTCCTTGTGTGTTAGCATTGATGGTGACGTGATAGGCGTTAGGTAGTGGTTTATTAGTCGACGCATCTAATGTTTTCAGTGAGGAAAGAGAAAGAGAAAGTGGGTGTGCAACAAAGAAAATACAAGTTCCATTGTGTCAATAGCAGAAAATTACTTTTTCGTACTATCTTCTACTGCAGTATGATTGGTGTTGCTAAAAACATTTATACAATGAGATCAGTAAGAACAAATACGCCTGGATAAATGTAGAGAGTATCTCTGATATTGAATGCATGTATAGAGAAGGAAGTATCAGCGGAGCGTTTCTAACGTCCCGCTATTTTTGATATTACAAGCATTCTATAATTTGAGTTAGACCAGAACAAATTTATACAAATATAGAGATTATTTGTCCTACAGATGGAAACATTTCTACCAAAATGATTGGGAAAGAGTATATTTAGACAAATGCTTCGAAACAGGTAAATTCTATTTCACATTCATACAAATAATAGTTGGATTACTTGTTTCTTTTCGTATCCCTTAGCTTTTATCTCTGACTTGTTTCAGTACGATCCCACTACTGAGTTCTATTGAATTCGTTTCATTTTCTTTTGCTCTCGTTGGCTTAAACTTTATGCTACGGAGACGTCATGTGGTCGTGGTGTGGAAACTAAATTACACACACATATACATACCTATGCCTTCCACACAGTTTCCGTCAACTAAACTCATTCACAAGGCATTGGAAAGCCCAAAGTTATATTAAACGTCCTTTGCCCAAGTTGTTGCACATTGAGATTGAACCCAAAATCACGAGGTTGCAAAGTCCGAGAGATCTTGTCAACCCCGCAACCAGCGAAGCTATAATGAAGGTTACAAGTTCAACAAGATTAATTTTGTAACGAGATCGGAAACATAATTGAAATATATCACGACGTGAACTAATATCGGTGGATCTACGTCGTTGAGCGAAGAGGATTCAATCTTCAGAGTAAACTTGTAAGTTGTTGAGTATTTCAAAGAAATGTATAGTGTTCACGTAATTTTCAGTCAGAATCAACGTCACAAACTAAGTAATAAACACTCAACTTTTGAAATACAGGTACAATCCACCCGATGGGTGTTATACAGTTTCCCTCTGCTCAATTTAATTCACGTGGCCAGAATTGACCGTTAATATCGAAAATTACACTTCCCGAAATGTGACGCAATAGGATGAAATCGGACACCCCGGGGATGCGAAGTAAAGAAGACCTGGAACGTTATGAAGTTTTGCGTACTTCAACGCTTAATGATAGCATGTAACGTTTCGGAAATTCGCCCCTCATTTAAAACCAAAACAACTGAGGAGAAAATAATCATCTCAAATATTTAAAAGATCGAGAAAGGAATCTTTTAGTATGTATGGTCCCGCTCTAATAAGATTGCTTCATAGAAATTCGTGTACGGTGGTGTATCTGAAAGAGAATGTGCGAATTGTGAGAAAGAGTGTCATGTAGAGTTCTCACACAATTCAACATGAGTGTTTTCCGGTTACTTACTGGAGATGTCTTGTACGCATGCGCGAGTTGTCTGTGACAGTGATGATATTCGCCTGAACGTAATATTCGGTGAAGATGATCATTATTGGCAAGTAGCGGGAGTGTGCTGTGTGTGGGTTTAGAGAGACAGAGAGAGAGAGAGAATGAAATGATACGCGCGTGTGTGTTGGTGGGTGTGTGCGTGTGTGTGAGTGTGTGTGTATGTGTCTGTGAGTGTGCTGGTGAGGGCTCGCCTGTTGGTTTATATACATGTATAAGAATATAGGTTATTTCATATATTTTACACAAATGTTTATATAACCTTACCAATCTACTCGTGTATATATATATATATATATATATATATATATATATATATATATATATATATATATATATATATATATATATATATATATGTATATATATATATATATAGTGAGAATTTACAAAAAAAAAAGACGTAGGCGGGTGTGTAAACAACAAAGAGATGTATTAGTTTAACGCTCGGGAAGTGAGAAAGTATTTTACTTTTCGAGCCTACGCTCTTCGACAGAAAGGAACACAGAAATAAACAGGGAGAAAAATTAAAAAAAAGGTTTAATGGCTAGAGATCTATCATGGCGAATGATGTATATATATGTGTGTGTGTGTGTGTGTGTGTGTGTGTGTGTATGTGTGTGTGTGTGTGTGTATGTCTGTCTGTCTGTCTGTGTGTGTCTCTGTGTGTGTGTGTGTGTTTGTGTGTGTGTATATATATAAAGAGAGAGAGAGATAAATAGATATAGATATATAGATTATATACACCCATATGTATACACACACACACATGTATATCTGTGTGTATGTATTTGCACATTCACACACGCGCTTATATAAGATGAGAGTGTGAGGCAGAAAGAGAGAGATGATGTGAAAATGAAGGAGGAAAAGCACAGACAATTAACTGCTTTGTTTCTCAATCTAGATCTTTGCTACATCTTTCGAATTTAAATGAGATGTTCGTGAGAACACACGGGGATCATAGATATAATATAAATCTATAATATTGTCACCAGGAAAGTACACTGGGTAATTACGTGCCGCCAGTCTTGCATCAGTTCCTGCCAGACTATTGCTCAGAATTATATGAACCTTGACATATGAAACGGAAAATAACGGAATAAATAATATGTGAGGTGTCATGGAGTTTCTCAGTTTGGATTAAGAGGAAAATGTCACGTAGATAGATTTATGTAAACATGTAGTTGAAAACATTTGAATGTACATGATATTTTTATCTAATATATGCAAACTTTAGTTGCTAGTGAAGGAATAGGTGTGTGTCTATATATATATATATATATATATATATATATATATGTATATATATATATATATATATATATATATATATATATATATATATATATATATATATATATATATATATATATATATATATATATATATATATATATATATATATATATATATATATATATTTGTACGTATATATACGTATATACATGTGTGTGTATATATATTTATAGACACACATATACATATACATATACATGTAGGTGTAAATATATGTATAAATATATGCGTCTATATATGTGTGTGCGTATCCATATGTATATATATATATATATATATATATATATATATATATATATATATATATATATATATATATATTTAAATATGGACATATATACATATATATAAATGGGCATATATACATATATATAAATATATATATATATATATATATATATATATATATATATATATATATATATATATATATATATTCTGAATTTTTGTAAGTGTGTATATAATAAAATATATATAAGAAGAGAGACAAAGAAAGATAGAGAGAGAATGTCAGAGAGAGAGAGAAAGAGAGGCAGACAGAGGGAGAGATTGAGAGAGAACTTAAGTGAGTACAGATACAATTTGAGATGAATGTGAGTCAATGGAGATGTAAGTGTTTTTATCACAGTGTGCTTGTGTGTGTCTTTAAATTTGTATCAGTGCGTGTGTCCGTGTGTGTCAGTCTATGATTGTATATAGTTACAGAGTTTCGTTTTGTTTTGACTTTTTTTTTTGCTGTGAAAGCGACAAATATTCTTAGTGCATAAACAGGTGATATATCTTAGAATTTGTGAGGTATATTATATATACATATATATATATATATATATATATATATATATATATATATATATATATATATATATATATATATATATATATACAATGAATAATTAATGATATATAACATATATATGTGCATGTATATATATATATATATATATATATATATATATATATATATATATATATATATATATATATATATATGTATATATAATGAATAATTAATTATATATAATATATATACGTGCATGTATAAATATGTATACACACTTATATACATATATGTATATACATATATATGTATATATATATATATATATATATATATATATATATATATATATATATATAAATATATATATATATATATATGTGTGTGTGTGTGTGTGTGTGTGTGTGTGTGTGTGTGTGTGTGTGTGTGTGTGTGTGTGTAACAATTAGAAAATGGAGAATAATATGCTGAACCCAACTACTTGCAGACGGTGTATCCCGTTGAATTCATTAATTTAATTCATAGCAAAAGTGACAAAAAAGGGAAGAAAAGAAAAAGAAAGAAAGAACAAAAGCACAGGTGTCCAAGGCAGACTATGTTATTTTGCCAACATAGTTTACATATAGAGGTACAAAGTACATCTATATATATATATATATATATATATATATATATACATATATATATATATATATATATAACGAATAATTAATAATAAATAATAATAATAATAATAAT
Source organism: Octopus bimaculoides (assembly GCF_046866305.1). Taxonomy (NCBI): domain Eukaryota; kingdom Metazoa; phylum Mollusca; class Cephalopoda; order Octopoda; family Octopodidae; genus Octopus; species Octopus bimaculoides. The sequence goes on from NC_142946.1 coordinate 40,950,329, forward strand.
AATAATAATAATAATAATAATAATAATAATAATAATAATATGTATATATATTAGTCACAACTGATGAAGGGTACTTTCTGCGTGTGTCCTTTTCCTGCTTTCCATTTTTTCGCGTTGTTTACGTATTTGCTGTTGTTTGCACCTTTGGTGACGTCCTGTACCCATATATGCATGTATATGTATATATATATATATATATATATATATATATATATATATATATATATATATATTCATATTTATATTCATATTTATATATATATGCATATAAAGCTCTAAGCTGAAACTATAATTAAAAAAGAAAAAATTATATATATATATATATATATATATACATACACACACACATACACATATATATATTGAACGTATGTATGTATACGTAATTACTAAATATTAAATATTGAATATATACACATGAAAATATATATACAAATACATCATCACATGTATGTATGTATGTATGTACGTATGCATGTATGTATTCTTTTGTATTATTGATCGAATTATTTCTAACCAGCTACCCATTTACTGATAGTGTGACAAGGCAGTTTACTGATGTAGAATTTATTGATAATATTATATAGAGGACAACTTCGTGTTTTGGCTTTAGGCTTGTTCACATATGTACATACACGCTCACCACATAACACAATCATCCAAACACGCGCATACACACACGATCGTATACACACACAAGCATACATTAATGATGTTCTAAAAGATTTCTATATTTAATGAATGTAAATAAATTTCTAAATAAAGACACACATCTTTACAATCCGTCTTACAGTGCTGGAGCACCTTAATATACAATGGAAGTTGTCGCACTTTTAAAACTTCTTTCATTTGTTAAGCAGTAAATTTATGATATATCTTGCAACACATGAGTCTTTTGCAGGTGAGATTTTCGAAGAGTGTTAGACTTGACAGCTTATTCCAAAGTCTCGCCCATGAAACGGGATTTGTTGGTGATTTATGATTATGTCCCATGTTAATATATGCACACATCTACACACAGACAGAATATGTAATTTGCATATACATCATATTAATTGTCACTTCTACTCACTATGAATTATATATATATATATATATATATATATATATATATATATATATATATATATATATATATATATATATATATATATATATATATATATATATATATATATATATATATATATTTATATATATTTATATATATATATATATATATATATATATATACATATATATATATATATATATATATATATATATATATATATATATATATATATATATATATATATATATATATATATATATATATATATATATGGGTAAAAATAAATACAAAAAAAGGGTTTTGTATGATCGTGTATAGAGGAATATATTATTTTATTTCAAAGAGTTCAAACTCTGTCTGTTTTTTATGTTTTTTTTATTTATAGTCTTGTAAAATTTATGTGGGATATAGAATATGGAATATATAATATATAATATAAAAAAAAGATGGATGGTACAATGCAATGAAGTATTGAATGTCTTATTGAATATATGGAATATGTCTTATTGAATATATGAAATATTGAGTGTTCAATATAAAGGATTAAATATATAAATATATAAAGGCGAATACGTATTTTCTATACCATGTGGTATTTAATCATGGCCTGTATGACATATATATATATATATATATATATATATATATATATATATAATGATATGTAGGTTCATAACGTAAAGGACTTTCTCGCTTTCCCGAGCGTCTAAATCACACATACACTTCACACAGGTATAGCCGTACTAATTACCTGGTGGAGGACTCAATATACAATGTTTCAGAAAGAAGCGCTAGTTGAATACAGACTGTTAATAAGAAAATGAGATTACAAAAAGTAAACAAGGAACTCATAAACTTCATTAGCTCAGTAAGATACTTGTTTCTCCTACCTTTGCCATCTCGTATTCCTAAATGTGTGTGTGTACGTATAAATGTATATATATATGTGTGTGTGTGTGTGTGTGTGTGTGTGTGTGTGTGTGTGTGTGTATGTATGTGTGTGTGTGTGTGTGTATATATGCATGTATGTATGTATGTATGTATAATGCTCGTAGCCACTTCAGCATCCGATATATGTAATGTGCACATTCTATTTTCTGCCCTTCCGCTGAAAAGAAAAAGCCTTTAAAACATTTCAGATTTCATTGCTTCTTAAATACAAGAAAAATATAGGCTGCATCTATAGGGAATGGATAAATTTAAATAGTCCTCAATCTATTTTTACTTCCCTCCATTCATTACAATATATTTATATATAAATATGTATATGTATATATTGATATATATATATATACAGACATGACGGCCTGTACATGTAATGCATATATACATATATATATATGTGTGTATATATGTCGATAAACACATGTAAATATACACATAGGTAGAAACATACATAAATACTTAAGTGTACATATATATGTGTGTGTGTGTGTGTGTGTGTGTGAGTATGTATATATATATATATATATATATATATATATATATATATATATATATATATATATATATATATATATATATATTCTTTTACTCTTTTACTCTTTTACTTGTTTCAGTCATTTGACTGCGGCCATGCTGGAGCACCGCCTTTAGTCGAATCAAATCGACCCCAGGACTTATTCTTTGTAAGCCTAGTACTTATTCTATTGGTGTCTTTTGCCGAACCGATAAGTTACGGGGGACCTAAACACACCACCATCGGTTGTCAAGCGATGTTGGGGGGACAAACACAGACACACACACATACATATATACACATATATACATATATACGACGGGCTTCTTTCAGTTTCCGTCTACCAAATCTATTCACAAGGCTTATATATATATATATATATATATATATATATATATATATATATATATATATATATACAGTGAGATAGAGAAAGAGAAAAAGAAGTAGACAAGGAGAGAGAAGTAGACAAGGAGAGAGAAAATGACAGACAGAAAGACAGAGAGTGATATATTATGATATTGTGTATATATATTTAGATATATATGCGTGGATGGATATATATAATGTATAAATATATATATACATATATATATATATATATATGTGTGTGTGTGTGTGTGTGTGTGTGTGTGTGTGTGTGTGTGCTGATGGATATGTAAAACTCTACATACACACACGCACGTACGCATTTATATCATATATATGTACATCCACAGACTCACTCAAATGCTTATTCATAGATACGTCAATATATCCTTACATACACATGTAAAAAGAAAGTATTATGTTTACACTTGTTTACGGATTTAAGCATGAAAGTATTAGCACAAGACCAGATCTTATAGATCAACTTCACTTCACTCTGTCTCGCTAGACTATATGGAGAAATAATCATTTTTATTGGCCAATGTTGTAGAAGTAATATTATCAGGATTGTCCAACTTGAGATTCTCCTTCAACAGAATTTTAGTGGCTTTTTATACATCAGGGCATGCAAAAATACTTTATAAAATGATAAATATTCTCGTATATATAAAAACAAAAATATAGATGTAATTGTAGAATCGTGTATATATATGTATATATGTATATATATATATATATATATATATATATATATATATATATATATATATATATATATATATACAAATATGTACACACACACACACACACACACATATATATATATATATATATATATATATATATATATATATATATATACATATATATATATATATTTATATATATATATATATATATATATATATATATATATATATACACACACACATATGTATATATATATATGCAAGTACGTATGTATGTACGTATGTATGTATGCATGCATGTATATGTGTATACATGTATGGGTAGGTGTGTGTGTGTGTGTGTGTGTGTGTAATTAGAGACCCTGTGGTTATCTGTTTTGCCAGCATGAATCACTGATATTTTGAAAGAACACATATATTACCAGCGAATTGGAAAAAATGATGCATTCAACTATATTTCTCGAAATCAATACCAGGGGTGACCTGTGTGTGTGTGTGTGTGTGTGTGTGTGTGTGTGTGTGTGTGTGTGTGTGTGTGTGTGTGTGTGTGTGTGTATGTATGTGTGTGTGTGTGTGTGTGTGTGTGTGTGTATGTCTGTGTGTGTGTGTGTGTGTGTGTGTGTGTATGGGTGGGTGTTGTATAACATCAACGATAGCCGAGTCTGTTAGAGTAAAGCTCCTCCAACAGACTCGGCTATCAGACTTCATAGTAACCCAATATATTGGCGTATAATACAGAGTTCCATGCGGCTGCGATCCAAAAGATGCGATCGATGAAACAATTTCCTGGGGAGTATAAGGCACTGACTATCCCGAAGTATGACATGTGAATATATTTATTTATCTACTTTGCACCCTTAGGAAGTCAAGTTTTTAAATCGATGTATTGACCTGTCATACGTACTAACATTTCTATCCTTTCATAATATATATTATTTTATTCTTTCATTTGGTTTCAGTCATTTGACTGCGGCCATGCCGAAGCACCGCCTTTAGTCGAGCAAATCGACCCCAGGACTTATTCTTTCTAAGCCCAGTACTTATTCTATCAGTCTCTTTTGCTGCACCGCTATGTTACGGGGACGTAAACACACCACCATCGGTTGTCAAGCGACGGTGGTGGGACAAACAGAGACACACAAATATATACATCATACATATATATATATATATATATATACGACGGGCTTCTTTCAGTTTACATCTACCAAATCCATTCACAAGGCTTTGATATATATATATATGTATGTCTATACGTTTGTATCTATGTATATATGTATGTATACACGTACGTATGTATGGATGCATATATGTATGTACATATATATGTATGTACGCACTACGTATGTATGTATGTATGCATCTATGTAAGTATGTACGTATGTATGTACGTATGTGTGCATGCATGTGTCGCTGGTAGTCCATCGCTATTCGATGATGGTGAAGTATGTGTTTTCAGCAATCAGAACGCGTATATAAATATATACACATACAGTGGGGTGCAAAAGTATGTATCACATCAATGTTATAATATTTAATTCATTAAGATTATTAGTTCATTAAATTAGCGTCAGTTTTGATATTTTCAGTGTCATTAATTATAATACATGTATCATAACTATGTTATTAAATGTAACATTTCATTTTCGTAACTTTTAATGTTTATAAGTATTGTACGTACTTTCTGTTTTTCATCACTATATACCAAGTTTTCAACCACCTTGTATATGGTGTACAGGCCCTACTCTCACGCACACATACTTACACACTCTCCTCTCTCTCTCTCTCTCTCTCTCTCTCTCTCTCTCTCTCTCTCTCTCTCTCTCTCTCTCTCTCTCTCTCTCACTCTCTCCCTCCAGCATATATTTCTCTGTTACATCCACATGAATATAAATGCAGAGACCCTTGAAACTAGGTGACAAGCAAGCCAACCTCAGGTAGACTTGGAGTATTCAGGGGACATTACTGATGAAGTTGCCAATAGCAACGAATGGATTTTGGCAAAACTACCTGGTTAGTTGAACAAACAATAAATCAAACAATTGACTACCTAACTGATTAAATTGTAAATTATTGAATAATAATAATAATAATAATAATAATAATAATAATAATAATAATAATAATAATAATAATGATGATGATGATTTTATGATTTAGTGCGACCATGAGATAGAGAATAGGAAGCCAGATATAGCCTTAATTGAGAAAGAAAGCAAACTATGCTGGATCATAGATATAGGATGCCCTTATTATTATTATTATTATTATTATTATTATTATTATTATTATTATTAATATAGAAAGGATTGAGGTAACTCCTCCTGAAGATATAGAGTCAAAATTAAAAGAAGAGTGCCATTTGCTATCTTGTGAACAATATTTCGACATCTCGCGTGTCTTCCACTGGCACTCTTCTTTTAATTTTGACTCTATATCTTTAGGAGGAGTTACCTCAATCCTTTCTATATTAACCAAAATGAAGTAGATTGACAAATTTATTTTTTGAACCAGTGGAAGACACGCGAGATGTCGAAATATTGTTCACAAGATAGTAAATGGCACTCTTTTAATTTTTATTATTATTATTATTATTATTATTATTATTATTATTATTAATAATAATAATAATAATAATAATAATAATAATAATAATAATAATAATAATAATAATATAGAATGGATTGACGTAACTCCTCCTGAAGATATAGAGTCAAAATTAAAAGAAGACTGCATGTGAAAGTTTTAAATCTAACAAATCGACTTTAGGAATTATGTTGTTTTGTTTTGTCTGGGATTTATAATTTCGGGGTCTTTCAGCGAACAGCTATGTTACGTGTAAGTAAACAAACCAACACTAGTTTTCAACCGCTCGCATCGAGTATATTCCGTACAGTTTCCGACGACCAAATTGACTCACAATTCATTGGTCGGCTCGGGGCTATAGCAGAAAAATCTTGTTCAAATTTCTGCGCAGTAAGACCGAGCCCGAAGTCATGGGCTTTCAAAATGAGCTTCTTAACTACACAACCATTACTGCGCCTAAAAATAATCTGTAGGTATAAACAATATTTATATGCAAGTAACCAAATAGGGATTATACCATCTTGCTTACAAACTTATTTTCACAAACCAGTAGAATAAAGAATAGAACGGGTAGAAAGCGGATCCTGGAACAATTGTGGCCTATAGTCTGGTGCCAATAAATAAGGAAAAACTCATTCATCTATGATATCTGTTGGAAATGCTTTCCTACATTTGCATGTTTATTACGATAAGAATATATTGACAATGGTCATCTGCCAGTAAATGTAGAAATAGAGTCACACACCGTGAAGAAGTCTTATGGTAGATATTCCGGAAGATATAATTCCTCTTGCAATGAACAGGCCATATTGATAATAACGGATGCCAACGAAGAAGTGCTACATAATTTTGACAGAATGATAATATTACAATTTGAAATAGGAAAATAGACAACGGAATATGTAAACGTATTCAGTGCCTATCAAGAAGTTCCTGACCCAAAGATGAACACATGCTCGTCAACTTTATCATCATCATTATCATTATCGTCATGATCATCATTTGCATCGTGGAGGTCAAGGATGTCCTCGTTGTAGTCGTTCTTGCCATCTCGGCCGTATCTATCATCATCCTCGCATCAACATCATCCTTGCATCGACATCATCCTTGCATCGACATCATCCTTGCATCGACATCATCATCCTCGCATCGACATCATCATCCTCGCATCGACATCATCATCCTCGCATCGACATCATCATCCTCGTTATCATCATCACCACGAATCTGATCCTATAACGAAAAGATTTCCTTTGTTTTCCCTGCATAATAATACGAAATCGAAACAATTGTTAAAATTCCATTTTGGATTCGCTTATGTTTCTTTAGTTCCCTTGTTGATGTTCACTCTTTAGTTCCCTTGTTGATGTTCACTCTTTATTCACCCTGGTGATGTCCATGAATTGACACAAAATTTTTGTTTCCTTTAAGGCTCTCAATCCATTCTATACCTCAATAATACCAGTGGAAGAGAAGTTAGAGCAGTGTTATAGATGTACCATTGAAATGTAGGAATTTGAAGTTAGTCCCTTTACTCTGCGAACAAAGGTGGCTTGACGTTTCGGAATTTGGACTTTCATCCGATTGAAAAAATACTGTTTCATCCTATCTCTCTCTCTCTCTTTATTTCTTTCTTTCTTTCTTTCTTTCTTTCTTTCTTTCTGTCGGTCTTCC